>NW_022987519.1:569040-589040 GCF_902827165.1 Trematomus bernacchii | reverse complement strand
AGAACATCATCAGAGAAAGAACCAGAGACAGAACATGAGAGGAGACAGAACATCAGAGGAGACAGAACATCAGAGGAGACAGAACTTGAGAGGAGACAGAACATGAGACAGAACATGAGAGGAGACAGAACCAGAGACAGAACATGAGAGGAGACAGAACCAGAGACAGAACATGAGACAGAACATGAGAGGAGACAAAACATCACAGGCGACGGAACCAGAGACAGAACATCAGAGGAGACAGAACCAGAGACAGAACATGAGACAGAACATGAGAGGAGACAGAACCAGAGACAGAACATCAGAGGAGACAGAACCAGAGACAGAACCAGAGACAGAACATGAGAGGAGACAGAACCAGAGACAGAACATGAGAGAAGACAGAACCAGAGACAGAACATGAGAGGAGACAGAACCAGAGACAGAACATGAGAGAAGACAGAACCAGAGACAGAACATGAGACAGAACATGAGAGGAGACAGAACATCACAGGCGACAGAACCAGAGACAGAACATGAGAGAAGACAGAACCAGAGACAGAACATCAGAGGAGACAGAACCAGAGACAGAACCAGAGACAGAACATGAGAGGAGACAGAACCAGAGACAGAACATGAGAGGAGACAGAACCAGAGACAGAACATCAGAGGAGGCAGAACCAGAGACAGAACATGAGAGGAAACAGAACCAGAGACAGAACCAGAGACAGAACCAGAGACAGAACCAGAGACAGAATATGAGACAGAACATGAGAGGAGACAGAACCAGAGACAGAACATGAGAGGAGACAGAACCAGAGACAGAACCAGAGACAGAACATGAGAGGAGACAGAACCAGAGACAGAACATGAGAGAAGACAGAACCAGAGACAGAACATGAGAGAAGACAGAACCAGAGACAGAACATGAGACAGAACATGAGAGGAGACAGAACATCACAGGCGACAGAACCAGAGACAGAACATGAGAGGAGACAGAACCAGAGACAGAACATGAGAGAAGACAGAACCAGAGACAGAACATGAGACAGAACATGAGAGAAGACAGAACCAGAGACAGAACATGAGAGAAGACAGAACCAGAGACAGAACATGAGACAGAACATGAGAGAAGACAGAACCAGAGACAGAACATGAGAGGAGACAGAACCAGAGACAGAACATGAGAGAAGACAGAACCAGAGACAGAACATGAGAGAAGACAGAACCAGAGACAGAACCAGAGACAGAACATGAGAGGAGACAGAACCAGAGACAGAACCAGAGACAGAACATGAGAGAAGACAGAACCAGAGACAGAACATGAGACAGAACATGAGAGAAGACAGAACCAGAGACAGAACATGAGAGGAGACAGAACCAGAGACAGAACATGAGAGAAGACAGAACCAGAGACAGAACATGAGACAGAACATGAGAGGAGACAGAACATCACAGGCGACAGAACCAGAGACAGAACATGAGAGAAGACAGAACCAGAGACAGAACATCAGAGGAGACAGAACCAGAGACAGAACCAGAGACAGAACATGAGAGGAGACAGAACCAGAGACAGAACATGAGAGGAGACAGAACCAGAGACAGAACATCAGAGGAGGCAGAACCAGAGACAGAACATGAGAGGAGACAGAACCAGAGACAGAACATCAGAGGAGACAGAACCAGAGACAGAACCAGAGACAGAATATGAGACAGAACATGAGAGGAGACAGAACCAGAGACAGAACATGAGAGGAGACAGAACATCAGAGGAGACAAGATGTAGCCGGGCTCCACAAACACACACATTAAATCTACTTTTAATAGAACACATTGTACAGTACAGTAGGGACATTTTTTTTTAAAGTAAAGTAAGCAAGAAAGGGAGGATGAAGGGCCAGGGGCATAGAGTAGGGGGATAGGGGGGAAACAGCCCCTTCTCTACATCTAACACCCCCTAACTTCCTGAGCAATCTTTGAACTGGGACTACGGACGAAAACAAGACATCATTTGAGGTGAAATCAAGAAAACATTCTTTGGGAGGAAACCAGACCAAATTTGATTAGAACACTAGACAACATATGAGATGAAACCAAGACTGAATGTTAGGCTAAAACAACAACCTTTCTGAAGAGAAAAACATATTTAGATCAAAACAAAACAAATCGACCACATTTGAACAGAAAACAAGGCCAAATGTGAGGAGGAAACTGGACAAATGTGAGAAAACTGGACAAATGTGAGAAAACTGGACAAATGTGAGGAGAAAACTGGACAAATGTGAGGAGAAAACTGGACAAATGTGAGGAGAAAACTGGACAAATGTGAAGAGAAAACTGGACAAATGTGAAGAGAAAACTGGACAAATGTGAAGAGAAAACTGGACAAATGTGAAGAGAAAACTGGACAAATGTGAAGAGAAAACTGGACAAATGTAAAGAGAAAACTGGACAAATGTGAAGAGAAAACTGGACAAATGTGAGGAGAAAACTGGACAAATGTGAAGAGAAAACTGGACAAATGTAAAGAGAAAACTGGACAAATGTGAGGAGAAAACTGGACAAATGTAAAGAGAAAACTGGACAAATGTGAGGAGAAAACTGGACAAATGTGAAGAGAAAACTGGACAAATGTGAGGAGAAAACTGGACAAATGTGAGGAGAAAACTGGACAAATGTGAAGAGAAAACTGGACAAATGTGAAGAGAAAACTGGACAAATGTGAAGAGAAAACTGGACAAATGTGAAGAGAAAACTGGACAAATGTAAAGAGAAAACTGGACAAATGTGAGGAGAAAACTGGACAAATGTGAAGAGAAAACTGGACAAATGTGAGGAGAAAACTGGACAAATGTGAGGAGAAACTGGACAAATGTGAGGAGAAAACTGGACAAATGTGAGGAGAAAACTGGACAAATGTGAGGAGAAAAACTGGACAAATGTGAGGAGAAAACTGGACAAATGTGAAGAGGAAAACTGGACAAATGTGAAGAGAAACTGGACAATGTGAAGAGAAACTGGACAAATGTGAAGAGAAAACTGGACAAATGTAAAGAGAAAACTGGACAAATGTGAGAAAACTGGACAATGTAAAGAGAAAACTGGACAAATGTGAGAAAACTGGACAAATGTAAAGAGAAAACTGGACAAATGTGAGGAGAAAACTGGACAAATGTGAAGAGAAAACTGGACAAATGTAAAGAGAAAACTGGACAAATGTGAAAGAGAAAACTGGACAAATGTAAAGAGAAAACTGGACAAATGTAAAGAGAAAACTGGACAAATGTAAAGAGAAAACTGGACAAATGTGAAGAGAAAACTGGACAAATGTGAAGAGAAAACTGGACAAATGTGAAGAGAAAACTGGACAAATGTAAAGAGAAAACTGGACAAATGTGAAGAGAAACTGGACAAATGTGAAGAGAAAACTGGACAAATGTAAAGAGAAAACTGGACAAATGTAAAGAGAAAACTGGACAAATGTGAGGAGAAAACTGGACAAATGTGAGGAGAAAACTGGACAAATGTGAGGAGAAAACTGGACAAATGTAAAGAGAAAACTGGACAAATGTGAAGAGAAAACTGGACAAATGTGAAGAGAAAACTGGACAAATGTGAGGAGAAAACTGGACAAATGTGAAGAGAAAACTGGACAAATGTGAAGAGAAAACTGGACAAATGTGAGGAGAAAACTGGACAAATGTGAAGAGAAAACTGGACAAATGTGAGGAGAAAACTGGACAAATGTGAGGAGAAAACTGGACAAATGTGAGGAGAAAACTGGACAATGTGAAGAGAAAACTGGACAAATGTGAAGAGAAAACTGGACAAATGTGAGGAGAAAACTGGACAAATGTGAGGAGAAAACTGGACAAATGTGAGGAGAAAACTGGACAAATGTGAAGAGAAAACTGGACAAATGTGAGGAGAAAACTGGACAAATGTGAGGAGAAAACTGGACAAATGTGAGGAGAAAACTGGACAAATGTGAAGAGAAAACTGGACAAATGTGAAGAGAAAACTGGACAAATGTGAAGAGAAAACACACATTTCTTAGGAAAGCTTTGGAATAAACATTACGAGACAAAAACAAGACAACATTTGTGGCAAAACTGGACCAAATGTGTGAGGAAAACAAGACAAGAAATTGAGGAGTAATCTAGTCAACATTTGGGGAGAAAACAAAAGCAAATGTCAACAGAAATCAAGAGAGAATTTGAAATGAAAACATGACAACATTTTAGGAAAAAACAAGAACATTTTTTGAGAAAACAAGAGGTTGAAGATAAGGAAATAAAGAGGGAGAAACGGACTGAAGAGAACAGAAAGCCGCAGCCTGTTCACAACAAACACACTCCTTTATTTTAAGAGAAGAAGAAGAGTGGCGGCATTCAAAGGGCTGATGTACGTATTGTTGCACCAAGGACAAACAACTCTCAATACTCTCTGTTCAGCAACAACAGGAACTCCTTTCAACAAAACAACACGGTGAATATCTCCTGTGTTGAGAGGTGGAGGAGAGGAGAAAACACCGAAGGCCAGGCGTGAAAAAGAGTTCCTGTTCCTTACCGCGTTGCAACAAAAACACGACTTTAACAAATAAAGAAAAGAGGTTATTTAACGGGTTAGAGATGGAACACAACAGAAAATCATTGGAGTTTTTCTCTGCAGACTCTAAGCTGCTTTAGCTTTTCCACGACTGAAACACGATGGTGTGTTTGAACTAGGGCTGTCAGTCGATTCAAATAGTTAATCGCAAATTAATCCCACATTTTTTATCTGTTCTAAGAGGAATATTTTAGTTTGTAATACTCTTATCAACATTTGAGTGGACACATATGCTTTATGCAAATGTTTGTTTATTATCATTGGAACAATGACAAATATTCTCATGAATATTCTCAACACAACAACCTGGAACCTCTCTCTCTCTGTCTCTACACTCTCTCCCAACCCTGTGCACTTCTCTGCACTGAGCCAGTTGCTCAAACAGACAAGCCTGTTTACAGTTGTCGGCGAAATGCCGCTCCTCTGTCTTCATCTTCAGTCAAAGCATGAGACTAGGGTCAAAATAATGCGCTTTGATGTGCAGTCGACACGTTGGATGCGATCCGAATGATCTAACGCAGCCCCTCGTCCTCCACAATGTTAAGCTGTAGCCCCCCATTTAGCTATCGCTGTTGTTGTCCAGGCGTCTCCCGGCAAACTTTCAAGCGTGGTCTGCGGCAAGCGAGCGGCCGGAGCGGGGCTGTCAGCATCAGCTGTGAGCTTGGCTTGCTGTTAAAACACCTTTTTTTGTATGCATATCTCTCGCTAGAATCTGCCACCATCCAACTAACAACAACAACAACAACAACGTCAAGCCTTTGGGCTCTGAAACTACGGGGCGGGCCGAGGACAAATACACATACGTTAATCGCACGTTAAAATAATTAGTGGCATTAAAAATGGTTGTTGTTATTAACACGTTAACTTGACAGCCCTAGTTTGAACACTTTCTTCTTTGTTGAAATCTCATCTTTAAGCAAGTGTTTACCGCCTCACAGGTGAATGAAAACCAAACCATCTTATATTTATGTCTCCTGAATTTTGGGAAATAAAATCACAATATCTTTTGTCTCTTCTCACCAGAATCTACATGTTTCCTAGGGAATGCACCTACATGAACTGAAGGGTTTACATTCATCTTCAAACCCCACTGACCCTGCCATGCAACAGTTACAGCTGCAGGTATTTCCCAGGTATTTTACTACAAAATAAAAACAGTGTGTTTATTGGAGTGACAGATATGAAAGGGGGAAGACATGCAGCAAATTGTCCCGGGCACGTTTCGAACCCGGGTCCTCTGCATCGGGACCAAGCTCTACAAACTGAGATATACGGCAGCACTTTCCGGCCAATAAAGTGTAAGTGCAAAATATGTAGATGTTATGCAGGCGGTTCAATCAGAAATGAGTGAGTGTGGGTGGAAAAGGAGAAAAAGATCGTCTAAAATGTGCAACTTAAAGTCCAAAAGAAACTATGAAAACACAAACTGACATGGTGACTGATTTTCTGAAATAGTAATAAAACTTCCCAGGACACACAGCGAGGAGATGGCTCTTAGAAACAGGTCATGTTTGGCAATGCTGCATGCAGAACAGGATGGATATAAGAGGCACAGAAACACACTCACCTCTCTTCCCTTCCCACGGCGGAGTACAGAGAGAGACAGAAAGGACAGTCAGAGAAATAATAACAAGTCTAATGTCAATCAAACAGTTTGGGATTGTATTATGTTGAGTTTCTGACATATTGGGTTTGTTACAAGATTGTTTGTTTAGGAGGAGTGCTACTCTGAGCTCACTTGAAATCTGACTTTAACTTTGAGTACGGAGCAGCGGGACTTTGTGACATCACGAGTTTTGAGCCAATCAGGGTCCAAAGAAATGTGCAAACGTCCAGAGTAGGGCAGCACGACTTAGACAAACTCATATAGATTATTTTCACTGATATTACTATTACGATATGATGTGGGACTGTCAGAACGACTGTTCAAACTATCGGGGAAAAACTGACTTTTGATCAAGTCAGTAGAACACCGGCTCTTCTCTGCAGCTCCACTATACATTCATTCAGATATTTTGCCAAACATCGTGCAGTTTTGATTAAATCTCCATTATTGTGCGGCCCTAACCCAGAGCACACTGAGAAAGGACTTTCCAGAGCACTTGCAGGCGTTATATTTCTGATCCCTGACCACAATAAAAGTCATTTTTAGAACTTCACTTTGACTTCTTCTTCGAGAGGAAACACTGAGAGAAAACAAACACGGAGTGGAGCGAGGACGTTGTTTACGCTGACAGTCACCGAGTAAACAATTATGAATCATATCTATATTTAATCTGTGACAGCTTGTGGTAAAAAGCCTCTAATTTGTGGTTAGCATCACGGGGCAGAGACGCGCGGTCTCCATGGCAGCGGCGTGTTATTAATGTGAGAAACAGATGCCTCCGTCTCAACACCTATGATTGATCAGTTGAACACCGCGGCGTTTGCATATGGGCCGTGGGCGGTGTGTTCGTGGTGTGTTCATGGTGTGTTCATGGTGTGTTCGTGGTGTGTTCGTGGTGTGTTCAGGGAGCAGGAATCAGCAGCGCCACTTCCTGTGTCAGCCGCCACTTAGCGAGCGGGGGAGGAGGAAAACAAATGGACAGTGAGGCGAAAAGTGATCAAAAAAGTTAATGAAATGATCAAGAGACGCTGCGGCTGTCAATCACAGCGGGGGGGGGGGGGGGGGGGGGGGGGGAGAGCGAGAGAGGAAGAGAGAGAGAGAGAGGGAAACTGCTGGAATAAATCCAGCTCAGACAGAGCAGCTGTGTTCAATAGAAAAGTTATAGCACCATACTCCGTGCATTATATCTTAATAAATTGGTAAAATGAAGTTTCTAGTTTGATTTCAAATCAAGAAAATTCAACATAAGGAGAAGAAGACTTTATGAAACGATGGTTTTAAAAAAACCTAAGGACATAAAGTATCAGTAAATTAATTAAAACATTGGATTATTGAACTTGTAGAACTTGTTTCCAGCTCATCGACAGTGAGGGATCGTCTGCAAACAGTACTATCACTAATAATACATTTAAGTGGTTATGCTTGAGTATGTTTGCAGCACTTTAATTAAGGATCCAATTACTTCTTCCAACACTAGATTATTTGGGTAGGGTGTGATATGAAATAGACACACTACAGTTGTCCTCCAGGCCCTGTTCGATGGTTCCTCAGTGGTTCTGTAACACAGAACAGAACAGCGTGGTACCTCTGCGTGGTGCTCCTCGTTCTGCGTCAGGACCTCCACACAGAGCTCTCCGAGGCGCATCATGTCCTCCAGACGCTTCTCCGGAGCGGCCTGAGGGTCCACTGAGGGTCCCACACACAGAGGAGAGCACCAAGGGTAGGAGAGGAACACACACTCAGTTAATACACAACTACAACTCCCATAATCCTCAGCTTCCTAAAACCACCAGACTCAGGGACAGTTTCATCCCACAGGCCATAAGACTGTTAAACACCTGACCTTTGAAACAACATCCATCACATTCATCTGTTTGCAACTTATCAATATCCCAATGACTTCTGCACTATTTCTATTCTATTATATTTCTGTGTTATTGTGTTGCACTGTTGGAGGAGCCTGTGACCTCAGATGTTCATTATCATATCTACACTGTAGCTATGCACACATGACAACAAAAGCCTTGAACCTTGAACTCTCGCCGCCCCATTAAACCCCTTTGTAACCGCTGAATGATTGAGATATCCTGCTCCTCAGAGGATGAACCCTTTAGATTCCAAAGATCCCATTGACTTCCTCTGACAGGTTTGAATCACTAACAGCACGACATGAAGAGGTGTTTTAAAACGACCTTATTAACATCACCAAAGGGCATGAACAACACGGCGAGTTTTAGGCGTGTCATCCATTTCAATTTTTATATGCATTTCATTTTTATATGCAGAGATATAACACTCTCAGTACTTTTGGAAGTCAGGTGACGACAACTCTAACGCAGAAGACTGCCAAATCCAAACAGCTGACTTATTTACATTGAATACGTAACGAATATACTTTCATTTAAAGTGGACCTATCATGCTATATTTGAATAATATAGCGTAGGACCATACCTATATAAGGCATATTTATACTTTTTTTTTTCAAAATACCAAACAGATCATGCATTTTAGCCATGCCTCATTTTGCTCAATTTGACAATTTATAGCTTTGTTTTTGCAAGGGCAGATTCAGTGAGAACAGCACCACCTACAGGCCTGGCATATGTACTACAGCGTCTCCAGCGCTTTCGAACGGCAATGGCCGTGGCTGTCTCCTCCTGATTGGTGGAGTTGGCCCAATAGCCGTAGCGCCACCGTCCTGACGTCAGGACAGTGTTCAAATCTGGATCAGTTTTTATCAGATCCGTTGCAGCCCCTTTTTTAGAGATTTGGGTATGGAGGAAAATAGAGAGGGTTGTGTTTTCTGACACTTGGTGAGTTCCCTGGAACACCGGGGACACATATTCATGTATACAAGACGTACAAAAGTGCATTTTGCATGATAGGTCCCCTTTAAACCAAATTGTGATCTTTTCCTAACCTTGTAACCATGTCGTTTTGTTCAAGAATCAGAACGTTCATTACGTGTTTAAAACCGTGTCGGTAAATGACGAGTTGGGAATAAAAACAGGGCGTTAAATGATACGCATGAAGCTTCAAATGCATGACATCAAACAGGAAGTGTTCTTAAAAGTGGCGTAAAAGGGCTTGCCATGAAATCATGTTGGTTTCTGGGATATTATAGGTTTGTGTGAAGCTACTGAACCACAGAGTGATGTGGAGTCATGTGAAGGTTACATATATATAAACTTAAAGGTCACCTATCATGCTATTTTTAGGCAATAGCATAGGTCTCAGATATATACAAATATATAAAAAACATGTCTATGAAGTGTTTTGCTCAAAATACCAAACAGATCACCCATTCTAGCCATGCCTCATATCCCTCTATTTCACTTCCTGTTTCTAAAGTGCTGATTTGGGGTATAAAGCTTTAAAAAAAAACACTTGATAACAAATAAAAAAGGGGGCTGAGCATGTTCCTCACAGATGTGGCACCATTTGAAAGGTAAATAAACAGGCTTTCTAACGGTATAAGATGTATTGCCAAGAAGCATTGTTACAACAAAGAAATAATCTACCAAGCACAGATTTCCTTACTTTTTGTGTTAAGTTGATTTAATATAGCGTAAGGTCTGACCTGTGATCTGAGCGTACTCCATCAGCTGGCTGTAGTTGATCTGAGCTGCGTTCTCCAGACACTTCTGCACCAGCTTCTTCATCTCCTCTGCAGGGACTGGAGTGGTGATGTCCTTCATCAGCACCTGGACAACAACAACAACAACACAAACAACAACAACAGACACATATCAGAGAAGAGGAATCAGCCAGCGATACAGAACACACAACAAGTTGATTTGTTTGTTGATATCAGGCATTCTTTGAGAAGGAAATCACTTGCGGATGACCAAGAAGGGTCGGCCCTACTTTCTCAGTCTAATTCAAACTAATTCGGCTCGTTTGAATATGCAGAGACACGTAATGCAAATACAGCAGGACAGTAAGACGGAGAAGTACAATACATATAGGTGAGGTGATAATACACATCATTAGAACATCTGCAAATATAAAAATGGATTTTCATTAGAATCAGAATACTTTATTTATTTATTTAATTAATTTTGAAAGAGCAATACTCTACTACACATTATTAAATTTAACTTTGAGACCGTTGTTTAATTTAGGACAAAAACACTAATATATTTACATAAACATTATTATTGTTTTTAAGTTAAAATGTGCAATAAAATAAAAATGAAAAATAACATAAGAAGTTAAAATAGAGAAGATAGGCAGTGGTTAATTATTATATAAAAATATATAAATGCTGAATTTCACAGTTAACGAGGCTCTCACATTTAGTAGTTTGGAGTTTGGAGCGACAGGGAGAGGAAACATGTTTTCTAAATAAATAACCATGGCAATGTGGGAACATTTCTAAATGACTCTCAGGTCCAACAGAAGGTTTGTAGTCCTGGGTTTAATGTCTGCACCTTTGATCCTTTTGGTCTAATAACTGTTTTGCCATGTAAGGCAAGTGTATTTATGTATACTGCACCTTTCAACACAAGGCAACTCAAAGTGCTTTACAAACATGCATTAAGAAACACATTATAAAATGGCATTTAAAAACACTCATTAAAAAGCAAAGATAATAAAACATGAATAACAAAGGTACATGATTTAAAGTGACAGAGCAGTGAGAGATACATCTGACATGTTTAGCTCGGACTCTCAATCAGTGCTCACTTTTTAGAAGCAATAGTTTTCTATCACCTCACTTTCTTTCTACTTTCTTTTTTTAAAGGTCACCTATTGTGCAAAATCCTCTTCTTCATGTCTCTTCTACATCAACACGTGTCCCCTCTTCTTCATGTCTCTTCTACATCAACACGTGTCCCCTCTTCTTCATGTCTCTTCTACATCAACACGTGTCCCCTCTTCTTCATGTCTCTTCTACATCAACACGTGTCCCCTCTTCTTCATGTCTCTTCTACATCAACATGTGTCCCCTCTTCTTCATGTCTCTTCTACATCAACATGTGTCCCCTCTTCTTCATGTCTCTTCTACATCAACATGTGTCCCCTCTTCTTCATGTCTCTTCTACATCAACATGTGTCCCCTCTTCTTCATGTCTCTTCTACATCAACATGTGTCCCCTCTTCTTCATGTCTCTTCTTCATCAACATGTGTCCCCTCTTCTTCATGTCTCTTATACATCAACATGTGTCCCCTCTTCTTCATGTCTCTTCTACATCAACATGTGTCCCCTCTTCTTCATGTCTCTTCTACATCAACATGTGTCCCCTCTTCTTCATGTCTCTTCTACATCAACATGTGTCCCCTCTTCTTGATGTCTCTTCTACATCAACATGTGTCCCCTCTTCTTCATGTCTCTTCTTCATCAACATGTGTCCCCTCTTCTTCATGTCTCTTCTACATCAACATGTGTCCCCTCTTCTTCATGTCTCTTCTACATCAGCATGTGTCCCCTCTTCTTCATGTCTCTTCTACATCAACATGAGTCCCCTCTTCTTCATGTCTCTTCTACATCAGCATGTGTCCCCTCTTCTTCATGTCTCTTCTTCATCAACATGTGTCCCCTCTTCTTCATGTCTCTTCTACATCAACATGTGTCCCCTCTTCCTCATGTCTCTTCTTCATCAACATGTGTCCCCTCTTCTTCATGTCTCTTCTTCATCAACATGTGTCCCCTCTTCTTCATGTCTCTTCTTCATCAACATGTGTCCCCTCTTCTTCATGTCTCTTCTACATCAACATGTGTCCCCTCTTCCTCATGTCTCTTCTTCATCAACATGTGTCCCCTCTTCTTCATGTCTCTTCTACATCAACATGTGTCCCCTCTTCTTCATGTCTCTTCTACATCAACATGTGTCCCCTCTTCTTCATGTCTCTTCTACATCAACATGTGTCCCCTCTTCCTCATGTCTCTTCTTCATCAACATGTGTCCCCTCTTCTTCATGTCTCTTCTACATCAACATGTGTCCCCTCTTCTTCATGTCTCTTCTACATCAACATGTGTCCCCTCTGTGGAAAGAGACTCTGAAAGTTTCAGGAACAAAGATTCTCTCTCTTTTTGATCCATTTATATAAAAACCTGTCTGAAAATGAGCTGATCAGATTTTGGCCACTTTATGATGTCATAACGATGTGTTATCTTGTGTAACCATTAGCCAATCAGCAACCAAGGTAACCCCCCCCCCCCCCCCCCCTTATCACCTGAATCTCCTCCTAGAGCACCATTGAGTTCTTTGTAACCAAATCTCTCTCAGAGGGGCGTGGGGAGGGGCTCCTTATTTTCATCTAAAGTAACAGACAGAGAATCAGCACTTTGGAAACAGGGCTGAAACAGAGGGGATTATGGGATGCTGCAATGATCTGTTTGGTGTTTCAGCCAATCAGAGACAGGCTCTGTATATATCTGAGACCTGTGATATATTGATGAGAAACAGTATGATAGGGGACCTTTAACTTACTCCGTGTTTCATGCTAAACGAACCCCCCTTGGAAGGAGACATGTTAACAGATCTAAAGTAAGTGTACAGACATATTTAACGATGCTTAAGGATTTAAATGTACCCGCTCCTGCAGGGACAGCGTTGCCTTCAGGGCCCCATCTGGTCGTCCGAAGGGGAAGCAGTACCTGTAAATCAGATGTAGAACGTGGGCGTCGTTACACATAGAAACAACCTGAAGGACAAACAGAACAGGAAGATGGAGGCGGCAGGAAGACGTCAGCAGATGGCCGCCTGCTTTCTTCTAATTACTCCGATGAAGAAGAGTTCTCACCTCGGCAAAGACGAAGAGGATCGGGGAGTTTCACGTCGCTAATTGACAAGTGAACACAGCTAAATAAACAAAGGCAGGTCAGACCGTGATTGGACGAAAACACACAGACAGATGTTCTGCTGCTCCACTCTCAGGAGGAAATATAAATATATGTAATGATAAATATAGAAGGAGTTTGAAGATTTAGCTCCAACTTCAGGAAAGGTCCCCAGAGGGGGGGGGGGTAGTTGGTGTGGGGGGGGGGGGGGGGGGTGGGGGGGGGGGGGTGTTCATTTCATTAGAAATAAAGCGGAACATGTGGAATTGTTCTTGATTAATGTTTCAAAGGCTTTCAAAACACTGTGTGCACATTGATATTATTTACAGAATATTAAGAATAATGAAACAAATTCAAATCAAAACTGAAAAAAAGGTAAAATGGAAAAAAAAAGAAAAAATTGGAAAAGTAATTTTTTTTTTTAAAGATAACTATTTTCTAAAAAGGTGATTTTGTTTCGAGGATCGACCAAATCGTGTAAAATATTTGATATTATTTAAAGGTCTCCTATCATGCAAAATGCACTTGTTGATGTATTTTATACATCAACATGTGTCCCCGGTGTGTCAGGGAACTCACGCAGCGTCAGAAAATAAAACCCTCTCTCTTTTCCTCCGTACCCAAATCTCTAAAAACGGGGCTACAACGGAGCTGATCCAGATTTGCGTCCGATATGACGTAATATCTGAAATGTGGACCCACGGCCCTATCAGAAACGTTGCTATCAGAAACAATGCCCGACTGTTTTGGACGTAAAGTATGGTCGGTGTTTACATTAGCATCGCTTTGCCGAACTGCATTGTGGGAGCTTCGCTTTGCTCGCGTTGCTCGCTTCAAAAGTTGAGCAATGTTCAACTTTTGAAGCTTCGACGGAAGCGTCAGCCAATCAAATCATATGCCAGTACAAGCTCTAGCCAATCAAACCGCGTGCCCTTGTGTCCGGGGCGGGAGATTCATGTGATTGGTTGTTGGTCGAGTTTCAGACACGCCCACCTGCAAGCTTCAACGCACGCCGCCGTGTGAACGCTGCGTAACACTCAGAGCTAACCTGTACTGGAGAGCATGTGTGTGAAGAAGCAGGAAATAAAAAGGAACTCACCTTGTGGTATAACCGGCAAGAGAGAAAGCCTTTGAGCTCCATACTGTTTCAGAGAGAATCCTTGATAATCCATGATATGGCGTTTCATCACGGCAGCATTTAGTTTAGACAGTAGCTGCCGCGTCCCGCATGAGCTCAGACCTCTACTTTTTTTTTTATCAATTTTTTTTTTTTATTAAAGCTTTATACCCCAAATCAGCGCTTTTGAAACAGGAAGTGAAATAGAGGGATATGAGGCATGGCTAGAATGGGTGATCTGTTTGGGATTTTGAGCAAAACACTTCATAGACATGTTTTTTATATATCTGTATATATCTGAGACCTATGCTATTGCCTACAAATAGCATGATAGATGACCTTTAAAGAATGACGTATGGATGCATGAGGGACTTCAGTGGAACTATTTCAGGAGTTTTTAAATCACATTAAGCAGAAAAAGCAGAAGAAATACTGTCATATAAAATGATATATTATAAATGTAATTATTGAAATATTTCAGGTGACATTAAATCAGATTATACAGAAAAAAACATTTAGTCAGTAATTAGTTTGACGCCACAGTTTGTCATGTATTTGCTGTTAAAGTAACTGAGGTGTTTTTTACCCAGACATTAAATTATTAATAAGACTTTCACACTGACACACCAGGGTCAAATAACAGTTAGCCGCCTGTCTTTGAAATTTAAATGATACTATTTAGTTTAGCCTGAAACTTTATTTCCTGCCTGGATAATAATCAGTAGGTAAAGACAGTTCATGGTTTTTAATTGAAATACTTCTCAGATTCATACAGGTTGTATTTAACACAGACCGTGACCTTTTCGTTACCCAGAGACTCTCCAAACATCAAACCTTTAATAGTTAATTGGAGTACAAACGTTCAGAAAGTCATGAAATCGTCTGTAAGAGTTCTGCATTTAAGAGTAAAGAGTTTCTGATGGGTCAAAGGTTATTATTCTATTATATATTATCATCAGTTTCCATGTGTAGTGCACGTATTCTCTTTGCTGTGAACTTTTCACCATATGAGTACTTCTGCACTTGCTGCTGTTTCCTATAGTATACATTCAACATGGCAAATTCTTCAAACTTTCATTGTATGTTCTGTACTGTTTGCTCTTGACCTTCCTCTTATTGAGTGCCGCAAACACAGAATCTAATCCCTTTATAAGTGAAAATGGGCCTGGCAATTATATTCAGTTAATAATAGATATATAGACATGACTACAGATGGTCTGGCGTCATTGAAAGGACGCCGTTATGTTTGTAAGTCATGTATCGCTCAAATGAATACCAGTAAAACATGTTTGGAGTGAAGTGAATTGAGGTGTGTGTGTGTGTGTGTGTGTGTGTGTGTGTGTGTGTGTGTGTGTGTGTGTGTGTGTGTGTGTGTGTGTGTGTGAACAGAGAGATAAATGAGTGTACTTCAGAGTCATTGTCCACTCTCTCTTTCAGCACCTATAGGCGACACATACGGAGGGCAAAAGCTTGGAGCATATTGAGCAGAGTTTAATCTCCATAGTATGATTAATAAATGTAACAGATTACATTTAAGGGGATAATTAGGATAAAATAGGATAAAATAAAATGTAACTGTATTTACATTAAACATGCATATGTTACTTTAAAAAAAGGGGGAATCAGATTACTGTTACATTGATGTCTGATTGGTTAACTGGCCGGCTCTGCTGTGATTGCTTGAAGATGTCCCGCCTCTTAGGCCCCGTCCACACGGACACGATATCAGTTGAATCCGCTAACGTTCTCTATCTTATATAGACCAGGGGTTCCCAATACGTCGATCGCGAGTTGGTAGATCGCATGGCAAGTTAGCCTATCATCCATCCTTACTATGGCTTTTGCCACTTGATTGACGTAAAGGTAAGCCAGTCTGAGGTCTCATCATTTCTAACACGCAGTTCACCACGCATGAGCTGATTACCTAGTTAGCCTTCCAATGTATACAATTCTACTAAAGAAAGGGTATAACATTGACGTGATGACCAAACATGTACTGAGTTGTTTTGTGCCATACGGGGTCATGCAGTTATGCAAGGAACACCAACATAAGGTATACTTAGCATTCTTAATGTAGGTAGACAGACCCTCCCTACACACAGATCACACAGACTCACCTCGCGGAGGGGCCCTCACCTCGCGGAGGGGCCCTCACCTCGTCATCTGAAGCGCAAATGCGGCGCAATTAGTGTAAGCGCGCCACAGTTTCTCCGCCGCTGCGAGGTTCCCCCCCCCCGGCTCGCGACTCAGAGGGCCTCACCACCCTGTAGGATCACTTTGACTTGGTCATTTTCAAAGTAGCTCCCAAGCTGAAACAGTGTGGGCACCCCTGGTATAGACGGTTCGTCCACACGAAGCCGAAACGGAGCCGAGGGATTTTAGCCTCTGCAGACCATTTACATGCACAAAAAGGGAGGGAAAACCCCCCAGAAATGATGCAAAATACATGCTGGCTCACCTACCCTCACTACAGGGACACCTACCCTCACTACAGGGACACCTCAGTGCGGCCCTGTGTTGGTTATCTGGTGTCTCAGGCTCCAAAACAAACAAACAACTTCCTCCAGGTTCATCTTAAACTGTGAGCTTTGACTGTTGGTTGGTTCAAATGAATAATTACCAAAGTGTGATGAGGTAATCTGCAGATAATCTCCCTCCTGATTGAGAAAGAATAACACCGCTTGGGAGGAGCATCTGTAGTTTAAACGTATAACCTTAAATTAATCCGTGGCTTTAATCTAAACTAAACGGTGGAAGTCCTGCTCTTGTCTGGGAGGGGGGACATTAGCATAATCCCAGCATTGTCCCGGCCATTGTTTAGCAGCATTAGCCTCTTGTTGAGGTGAGTTGGTAATGACTCGCCCCTCCCCTGCTCTCGGGGCAGATGGAGGCCCCTCTCAGGCGTGAAGGAGTGTAAAGACGGGCTTCAGGACGGTTAATGGCCGCCTCCTTTCAGACGAGGGCTGCTCAAGGTCTGCAGCTTTCACACCGGCTCACAATGTGTTCACACGCAGATGCAGGGAGGTCTGCACCTGTTGTGCTGCTGAGGGGATAAAAATACCCAGAATCCTTTATGGTGGAGGTAAAGGAGCAGGCTGGTGGTTTTTACATGTTGTGGTTTGCTTCAAAATCACTCTACATGACAGTGGAGCGTTCAGCGAATGTGTTTCAGAGGTCTCCTATGTTTTTATTCAGCTTTTATCTCCCTTTTGTTTCATTAAGAATATATTATCTGACTCATGTTGTGTTATCCATTAACATCACATTATCCTCATGAGGGAAAGCAGCACTAATCAATGCATTAAAGGGTCAGTTCATCCAACAAAAAACAAGAACCTGTTGTCTTTGTTCCCGCTGTAGAGGTTCATCTTCAAGATTCAAGGGTTGTATGATCATACACACAGAAGCTACAGCGTGGTTATGGCAGTAGAGATCTGAGGTCCCGTGCTCCTCCAACAGCGCAACATATTATATAAAGGACATAAGACAGAAATGTTATTACAAATACAAATAGAGATTAGGAAAGCCTTGACAAAAAGGGAAGGGAGTTATCCTTTGGTTTTATTGAGCTAGTGGTTTATTTCTATTTCTTTTTTACTCAGGCTTTATTCCTTTAGTTCGTTTGGCAGAGTTTGTTGAATTCTGTTGTTTTTGAGAGTTGTTATGAATCACAAAGTTGTGAGTTACTGACGAAGGTTTGGAGGTCGAATGTGATTTCTTTGAGCAGCACAGAGTAAATGTCTACCTCCCTTACATTCAGCTGGAGGACGATATCTCCCAACGTGGATAACGATAATAAAACCCATGGTTCTTTCTCTATAGAGAAAAGAGACAGCTTCCTGTAGTTGTGGGTGACTCAGTATGCGTGTAGTTGTGTGATTGTGAGGTTTATTTCTATTTTGTTCTTATTCTTCTCATTTCATTATTTTTTTTCTACTCTTTTATGTTGGTTTTATTAAAGTGCCTGTGTTTGTTGACTTATGTTGTTTTGAAGAGTTTTTATGAATCACAAAGTCGTGTTTTACTGACGAAGATCTGGAGGTTGTATGTGATTTCTTTTGAGCGCACCAAATGTCTACCTCCCTTATTGAAGAAGATTGAAGATTCAACTTATTGTCATCACGTAGTACAGGTACTATGTAACGAAACGGTTCCTCTGCATTCGACCCATCCTAGTGTTAGGAGCAGTGGGCTGCCACTATGTACGGCGCCCGGGGAGCAGTGTAGGGAACGGTGCCTTGCTCAGGGACACCTCGGTAGCACTTGGTCTTTCCGGGACTTGAACTGGTGACCTTCCAGTTGCCAAGCCAAGTCCCTATGGACTTCGCCACCACCGCCACTCTTATATTTAGCTGGAGTAAGATATCTCCCAGCCTGATAATAAAACCCATGGTTATACAACTAGAGAGAAGAGAAAGACCGTTTCCTGTGGTTGTAGGTGACTCAGTCTGCTCAGTATGTGTGTAGTTGTGTGATTGTGACGGTGTTGGTACCTGAAGTGAGTGATCTGGTTCTCCAGCAGAGCCATGAGGCGACTCCTGACGGCCTCAAACTGATCCTTCTCCTCCAGCGTCACCGTGCCCATCCCATCAGGCCTGAGAGGAACAGGAGAGCAGTCACTTTAGAGAGAAGAGTCCACGCTTCTTCACAACCCACCAAACAAAGCGTTTCAAAAGAGTTAACTACTGTTGGGAAAATAGTTTATGTTCTCTTCCAACATGAGAGTCACATGATAACAAAGGTATCCCAACTGTAGCTGTGTACATGACAGGATGTATGATTACCTAGAAGAGCATCAGGACTGTTTGAGGCATATGATAGCTATGTGATTAACATGATGATTCAGCCTCTATGGAGATAGACATATGACAAGCAGGATCATTTCTGACGTGGAGCTAATCTGAAGTAAACATTGAATACTGCTTTCTATTCCTCCATCTTGTGACTGTGTAACTCCCTCTCTTGGATATCAGCATGTGAAGGACACTGTTCAGGAACTAGTTGATGCTCTGTATGTGATGACTACTTCCATTCTGGAGAGGATCACAAATACATGGATCCTGACAAAAGTCAGATTTATGAAAAAGTCAGATTTTTGAAAAAAAGTCAGATTTTTTGAGATTTTTGAGAAAAAGTTTGTTTTGAATACTTCTATTCTTGAGAGGATAATAAATACATGGATCCTGTACGCACATGTGATCAAATATACGTTCTCAGTTAAAGGGGACCTATCATGCAAAATGCACTTTTGTACGTCTTTTATACATGAATATGTGTCCCCGGTGTTCCAGGGAACTCACCAAGTGTCAGAAAACACAACCCTCTCTATTTTCCTCCATACCCAAATCTCTAAAAAAGGGGCTGCAACGGATCTGATCAAAACTGATCCAGATTTGAACACTGTCCTGACGTCAGGACGGTGGCGCTACGGCTATTGGGCCAACTCCACCAATCAGGAGGAGACAGCCACGGCCATTGCCGTTCGAAAGCGCTGGAGACGCTGTAGTACATATGCCAGGCCTGTAGATGGTGCTGTTCTCACAGAATCAGCCCTTGCAAAAACAGAGCTAGAAATTGTCAAATTGAGCAAAATGAAGCATGGCTAAAATGCATGATCTGTTTGGTATTTTGAAAAAAAAAAAGTATAAATATGCCTTATATAGGTATGGCCCTACACTATATTATTCAAATATAGCATGATAGGTCCACTTTAAGTACGATTGGCCTGTTTCATATAAAGATCTGGTTCTCTCTTGAGGTAAATAAAATGCCTTTTCCACATCGAACATGATCTCTGGAGAGTGTTTCTCTGGAAAGCTGTTGACATCTGAGCACAGAAGCCCCTCTTATGGATCGCTCCTCACTGACAGCAGCAGAATAAAGTCTTCACCAGCTGAAGG
>NW_022987519.1:536540-561540 GCF_902827165.1 Trematomus bernacchii | reverse complement strand
CATTTGGTTTTCTGTAAACACAGCCATCCCATGTTCAAAGTTCAGAGGCTTATTATTGTCATCAAGTCCCAGGCTCCTCCAACAAAGCAACATGAATATATAAGAAGAAGAAACAGAGTAGAAATAAAAGAGACTGATGTGAAAGTGATGCAGAGGAAGTGAAACAAGCTCAAAGAAAGTCAAACTAAATACTGTGCAGTGAAATAAAGAGATGGTGATGATGGATACATATGTGAGATGCAAACAGTGTGGCACCTCCCTCCATGGCCTGTGTGTGTGTGTGTGTGTGTGTGTGTGTGCGCGTGTGTGTGTTGGGGAGGTAAAAGCTCCTGTCACGTCCCGAGTGTGTGTGCTGTGGATGTTCGGTGAGGAGCTGATGGGACGTGACAGGTGAGAAGGAGGCGAGCGAACCCCCTCCTCAACCAGCTCTGGTAATGCTCCTTTAACCCCGACTCCAGTTCAAACGTCTCATCACACACACACACACACACACACACACACACACACACACACACACCACACACTACACACACACACACACACACACACACACCACACACACTACACACACACACACACACACACAACCAACAGCACACACACAACCACAAACACACACACACTACACACACACACAACACACAACACACACACACACACACACACACACACACACACACACACACACACACACACACACACACACACACACACCAAGTGTCAGCGCGGCTTCACCTGCCGAGCTTTAATCACTCCGTCACCTCCAGCAGCACGGAGCGATGATGATGATGAAGAACCAGCAGGACTCCAAGTGTCCAAATAAACTCTCACACAATCTAACTCATTACAGCTGCCATTATCAGAGCACGCACACACACACACACACACACACACAGCACCAACACACACACACACACACACACACACACACACACACACACACACACACACACACACACACACACACACACACACACACACACACACACACACACACACACACACACACACACACACACACACACACACACACACACACACACCACACACACACACACACACACACACACACACACACACACACACACACACACACACACACACACACACACACACACACACATCATTAAGCACTCTTTTCAGCTGGAAAGGACTTTTTTTAATGCTATTTTATTGCTATTGAGATGTTGAAATTTTGAAATGTTTATTACTAGTCTTTTAATTTGTTTTGTGTCAAGTCTTTTTATGCTGCTGCAACACAAAAATGTCCCAACTTGGGATCAATAAAGTACATCTTATATTATCTTACAGTATATGGTAAAAATAATGCTCTTTTGAATATGGACATTTATAGTTTTCTGAATTGTCTATCACAGTAAAGTGAAGATCTTTGGGTTTTAAGTGACACAATAAGACATTTAAACGCACCACCTTGCATTGGGATGACATTTTATGGAGCGATTAATCAATTCATCTCGAAAATACTAATTGAAAACAATCGTTAGGAGCACTCGTATCTTAGATTCGATTAAACAATGTGATTTAATCGCTTCTTGGTCACACTTTTATTTGGGTTATTACGATTGACTTTAGAAATGTTACTGTTCTTTCACCACTCATATATCTGGTATTAATGAAAAATGACCAAATAACTCGACACATCTTGGTTCACAAAGGGCTCCAAGTCTCTCCTTTCTCTTTTCTATGACCTCACGTGGACTTTCCAATGAAAATATTGATGTTTCTGTGAGAGTTTCCTACAGAAAAGCACAGTCTGAACAAACTCAGTTGAAGTATGGTGGAGGACTCTCCTGCTGATCTTCTGAGGCGTCGCTCTTTGTCCTGACGGAGTTGGGTTTCTCCGAGCGGCCCTCCAGGGAAAACTCGAGTTCTGTAATTACGTTTTTTTTTTTTTTCCCACCTCGGAGAACCGCCTGCCATCAAAAACCCTCCTTTTTCCCATCCACACCCACTCAGCGGCTCCTGAATGGCCATCAATTATTCAAATTACAGCTCCAACTGACAAAAAGCCAATTGCAAATACCCCTCCTCCCCTCCTCCCCCAACCCCTAATTTATATCTGCCGATTTCGCTGGAGAAGCCGATCATTACTCTGTCTAATTGAGCAATGAGTGGACAAAGAGAGAAAGCACAGATATCAGTAATTATCAGCGGGGGAGAAGTGAACTGCTGCAGGACGCTGGTGCCAACAAGTGGCTAAAAGACGCCGCTGATGCTCATATCGTAGGGAGACTACAGCGAGAGGAGGCATAAAGATGACCAGAGCTGAGCCCCCCCACCCCCCCACACCCACTTGGACAAAATGAGACAACTTTGCATCTCAACCCTAACAGTCATCACTTCCCACCAACTTAAAGGTCCCCTGTTATACTGTTTTTCATCAATATATTACAGGTCTCAGATATATACAGAGCCTGTCTCTGATTGGCTGAAACACCAAACAGATCATTGCAGCATTACCCATAATCCCCTCTGTTTCAGCCCTGTTTCCAAAGTGCTGATTCTCTGTCTGTTACTTTAGATGAAAATAAGGAGCCACTCCCCACGCCCCTCTGATAACGTGGGGGGGGAGGGTTACCTTGGTTGCTGATTGGCTAATGGTTACACAAGCCAAAACATCGTTATGACATCATAAAGTGTCCAAAATCTGATCAGCTCATTTTCAGACAGGTTTTTATAAAAATGGATCAGGACAAAAAGAGAGAGAATCTTTGTTCCTGAAACTTTCAGAGTCTCTTTACACAGAGGGGACACATGCTGATGAAGAAGAGACATGAAGAAGAGGGGACACATGTTGATGAAGAAGAGACATAAAGAAGAGGGGACACATGTTGATGAAGAAGAGACATGAAGAAGAGGGGACACATGTTGATGAAGAAGAGACATGAAGAAGAGGGGACACATGTTGATGTAGAAGAGACATGAAGAAGAGGGGACACATGTTGATGTAGAAGAGACATGAAGAAGAGGGGACACATGTTGATGTAGAAGAGACATGAAGAAGAGGGGACACATGTTGATGTAGAAGAGACATGAAGAAGAGGGGACACATGTTGATGAAGAAGAGACATGAAGAAGAGGGGACACATGTTGATGTAGAAGAGACATGAAGAAGAGGGGACACATGTTGATGAAGAAGAGACATGAAGAAGAGGGGACACATGTTGATGAAGAAGAGACATGAAGAAGAGGGGACACATGTTGATGTAGAAGAGACATGAAGAAGAGGGGACACATGTTGATGAAGAAGAGACATGAAGAAGAGGGGACACATGTTGATGAAGAAGAGACATGAAGAAGAGGGGACACATGTTGATGTAGAAGAGACATGAAGAAGAGGGGACACATGTTGATGTAGAAGAGACATGAAGAAGAGGGGACACATGTTGATGTAGAAGAGACATGAAGAAGAGGGGACACATGTTGATGTAGAAGAGACATGAAGAAGAGGGGACACATGTTGATGAAGAAGAGACATGAAGAAGAGGGGACACATGTTGATGTAGAAGAGACATGAAGAAGAGGGGACACATGTTGATGTAGAAGAGACATGAAGAAGAGGATTTTGCACAATAGGTGACGTTTAACCCGCGTTAGCCTCCGTACCTGTTCCCGTGGACGTGCGAGGCGCAGAAGGCGTAGCTGTAGTGCAGCAGCGTGGGGTCCACCAGCACCTGGCTCTCAGAGTACTCCATCAGGTCCTTCAGGTAGCTCAGGTGGCGGTGGCAGCCCCGGACCCCGTACCGGGCGCAGTACTCATCCAGAACGAACACCTGCCCGGGGCTGAACCAACCCTGGAGACACACACAAGCACAGAGGAGCGTCAACAACAACAGAAGGCTGTCTAACAACATCATCTCTGACCCAAACCAGGTTCTGAACAGCGAGTATGAACTGCTGCCATCTAATCAGCAGAGGTGGGAAGTAGTGGAAAACAAATACTTTGTTACTGTACTTAAGTACATTCTTCTGGTATCAGTACTTTACTCCACTTCTTATTTTTCTGACGACTTTTTACTTTCTACTTCTTACATGTTGAACACAAATACCTGTACTTTCTACTTCTTACATGTTGAACACAAATACCTGAACTTTCTACTTCTTACATGTTGAACCCTAATACCTGTACTTTCTACTTCTTACATGTTGAACACAAATACCTGTACTTTCTACTTCTTACATGTTGAACCCTAATACCTGTACTTTCTACTTCTTACATGTTGAACCCTAATACCTGTACTTTCTACTTCTTACATGTTGAACACAAATACCTGAACTTTCTACTTCTTACATGTTGAACCCTAATACCTGTACTTTCTACTTCTTACATGTTGAACACAAATACCTGAACTTTCTACTTCTTACATGTTGAACCCTAATACCTGTACTTTCTACTTCTTACATGTTGAACACAAATACCTGAACTTTCTACTTCTTACATGTTGAACCCTAATACCTGTACTTTCTACTTCTTACATGTTGAACACAAATACCTGTACTTTCTACTTCTTACATGTTGAACCCTAATACCTGTACTTTCTACTTCTTACATGTTGAACACAAATACCTGAACTTTCTACTTCTTACATGTTGAACCCTAATACCTGTACTTTCTACTTCTTACATGTTGAACACAAATACCTGAACTTTCTACTTCTTACATGTTGAACCCTAATACCTGTACTTTCTACTTCTTACATGTTGAACCCTAATACCTGTACTTTCTACTTCTTACATGTTGAACACAAATACCTGAACTTTCTACTTCTTACATGTTGAACCCTAATACCTGTACTTTCTACTTCTTACATGTTGAACACAAATACCTGAACTTTCTACTTCTTACATGTTGAACCCTAATACCTGTACTTTCTACTTCTTACATTTTGAACACAAATACCTGTACTTTCTACTTCTTACATGTTGAACACAAATACCTGAACTTTCTACTTCTTACATGTTGAACCCTAATACCTGAACTTTCTACTTCTTACATGTTGAACCCTAATACCTGTACTTTCTACTTCTTACATTTTGAACACAAATACCTGTACTTTCTACTTGTACATTTTGAACACAAATACCTGAACTTTCTACTCTTACATGTTTGAACACAAATACCTGTACTTTCTACTTCTTACATTTGAACACAATACCTGTACTTTCTACTTCTTACATGTTGAACACAAATACCTGAACTTTCTACTTCTTACATGTTGAACACAAATACCTGTACTTTCTACTTCTTACATGTTGAACCCAAATACCTGTACTTTCTACTTCTTACATGTTGAACACAAATACCTGTACTTTCTACTTCTTACATGTTGAACCCTAATACCTGTACTTTCTACTTCTTACATTTGAACACAAATACCTGAACCTTTCTACTTCTTACATGTTGAACACAAATACCTGTACTTTCTACTTCTTACATGTTGAACCCAAATACCTGTACTTTCTACTTCTTACATGTTGAACACAAATACCTGTACTTTCTACTTCTTACATGTTGAACCCTAATACCTGTACTTTCTACTTCTTACATGTTGAACACAAATACCTGAAACTTTCTACTTCTTACATGTTGAACCCAAATACCTGTACTTTCTACTTCTTACATTTTGAACACAAATACCTGTACTTTCTACTTCTTACATGTTGAACACAAATACCTGTACTTTCTACTTCTTACATGTTGAACACAAATACCTGTACTTTCTACTTCTTACATGTTGAACACAAATACCTGTACTTTCTACTTCAACATGTAGAACACAAATACCTGTACTTTCTACTTCTTACATGTTGAATCACAAATACCTGTACTTTCTACTTCTTACATGTTGAACACAAATACCTGTACTTTCTACTTCTTACATGTTGAACACAAATACCTGTACTTTCTACTTCTTACATGTTGAACACAAATACCTGTACTTTCTACTTCTTACATGTTGAATACAAATACCTGTACTTTCTACTTCTTACATGTTGAACACAAATACCTGTACTTTCTACTTCTTACATGTTGAACACAAATACCTGTACTTTCTACTTCTTACATGTTGAATACAAATACCTGTACTTTCAACTTCTTACATGTTGAACACAAATACCTGAACTTTCTACTTCTTACATGTTGAACCCAAATACCTGTACTTTCTACTTCTTACATGTTGAACCCAAATACCTGTACTTTCTACTTCTTACATTTTGAACACAAATACCTGTACTTTCTACTTCTTACATGTTGAACCCTAATACCTGTACTTTCTACTTCTTACATGTTGAACACAAATACCTGAACTTTCTACTTCTTACATGTTGAACACAAATACCTGTACTTTCTACTTCTTACATGTTGAATACAAATACCTGTACTTTCTACTTCTTACATGTTGAACACAAATACCTGTACTTTCTACTTCTTACATGTTGAACCCAAATACCTGTACTTTCTACTTCTTACATGTTGAATACAAATACCTGTACTTTCTACTTCTTACATGTTGAATACAAATACCTGTACTTTCTACTTCTTACATGTTGAACACAAATACCTGTACTTTCTACTTCTTACATGTTGAACACAAATACCTGAACTTTCTACTTCTTGCATTTTGAATACAAATACCTGTACTTTCTACTTCTTACATGTTGAACACAAATACCTGTACTTTCTACTTCTTACATGTTGAATACAAATACCTGTACTTTCTACTTCTTACATGTTGAACCCAAATACCTGTACTTTCTACTTCTCACATTTTCCAAACAGGCTGGTTCCTTTAGTTTGAATGTGTGTTTGGTGGCGTGATCATTATTATTTAGAGTCATTGCGTGCCTATTGATTTGAACACGATCCGTGTATCCATCATTTCCTGGTCTTCTCTAAAGAAGAGGGACCAATGAAAACGTTGTCATGTTGCCGTTGTTCAGCATGGAAACATTCATTAGCTAACAATGACATTATTGTTCTATTAATATAAAGGGAGGTCAGGTACTCTTTAAAACAGCTGCTAGTTATGGGTACTTTTTACTGAAGTACATTTCAAAGCCCTCTTTACTTTGACTTGAGTAAAGAAGTTTAGTCAGTACTTCTACTTTCACCAGAGTATTTTTAAACACGAGTATCTGTACTTCTACTTGAGGAAAGGATGTGTGTACTTTTGTCCTCTCTGCTAATGTGAGATACAGGGTTCCTCGATTCAATAAAGTCATCCTGAAGCATCCTTTGAGCTCCAGTCGACCCTCTCAGTGAACACAGAGCTGCAGATCAGATGCACGCTGAAGGCTCTTTGAGCAGCTTGTGTCTTGATGTTTGTCTGTTGATGTTACACATGGAGCTGCTATGATGCAAGGAGCATTTCAGACTTGATCTGACCATTAAAGTATTATCGTAAGTCGTAAGTGTCGGACGTGACAAACTGATGACTTTTCTTAGGGCAGATGCATCCGACTGGAAAGAGTCGAACAAGTCAAGTCATTATTTGTACCCCAGTCTTCCATTTTAGATAAATACTTTATTATATACCCATGCAGTGACATTAAATGTACCTTTTTAGATAGTACATTTTACATTAGGGCTGCACAACTAAATACACATCATTTCCTAACTTCTGATAAAGAAATGATCGATCTCTCAATCTATCTAACTGTGATTCTTTTTGACTGATACATTTGTTTTGGAAAATATGTACAAAAGATCATGGTTTGATTTGTTTAGGATGGATCTATGGTCTTGGTAAGTCTGCAGATTGAAGGCGTGGATATCTCTGCAGCTCTGCAACAAATCACGATGAATCAGAACAGATTCAAAACAGTAGTGCTTTAATAAAGTGCGTATTTATATTAAAGAAATAAAGAAACCTGAACAGATTGTGTTTGGGAGTCTTCAAACTCCCAAACACAATCTGTTCAGGGAGAAATGAGGAAGCTGCCATTCTCCATGAATGAAATGTCTTCGTCATTAGTAATCTGAATATAGGGAGCGGTCTCACTCCGTTTATAAAGTTAAAATGTTGCGGCCCCCCCTAGGAGAGATCAACTTGGAGAGTGAC
The DNA here is from genome assembly GCF_902827165.1 of Trematomus bernacchii. Classification (NCBI taxonomy): domain Eukaryota; kingdom Metazoa; phylum Chordata; class Actinopteri; order Perciformes; family Nototheniidae; genus Trematomus; species Trematomus bernacchii. Next base: position 553,456 of record NW_022987519.1, on the reverse strand, counting down.
CCTGAGAGGAGGGGTCCGGGGTTCATTCATGTCTAAAACGGAGATATGTCTGACTGATTGGAGGGTCAGAGTCACAGACGGGGAAGCACAGATGCAAATAGAAAGATATGAATAGCTGAATGCTGAATGAGTTTTGTTTCGGGGGGGATGATCATGGTATTGGGGATGGTCATGGTATTGGGGATGGTCATGGTATTGGGGATGGTCATGGTATTGGGGATGGTCATGGTATTGGGGATGGTCATGGTATTGGGGATGGTCATGGTATTGGGGATGCTGGTCCAAAGTCTCACTGTCAAAAAATGAATCTTAGATACGTCAGTGGAATAAAGTCCTGTCCGTAAGCAGTGTAAAATACAAATAAAGATTTGGTTCAGTCTCATTTAAGAATAAATCTGATTTTGATGTGAACTTCGTGTGTGTGAGAGACTCTGGAGGGAACACCATTTACGTGCACTAAACCTGTAGATAACAAACTACAGGGAACAAAGCATAAAACGCCTTTTTGATGCTTTCTTTCACTTTGGACGTCAGTTGGAGCTCGTACTTGAATATTAGATCCCCGTTTAAGAGCTGTTCGTTCTCTAATGCTCATACATGTGAATGCTTTTCAGGCTTTTTGCAGATAACCCCTACTACCTTATAAACCTTTACACAACCCATCCCAGCTTCCTGTTACCATGGGACGCACAAACACACTCGGACCAACATGTCTCCACACATTTAAACAAAATAATCCTCTATACTTTATTACAACTAAGCGGAGAAGTGTAAAGGTTAACGCTTCAACTATTCATTCTCTGTTACAGTTTATAAAAGGAAAGGAAAGGAAAGGTGTGGAACATCCCGAGACGTTCATCGGTTCATTCATCCTGCACGTAATCACTCAATTAGGCGTGAAACCTACGGCGCTAATTAAGAGTCCTCACGGAAGGAACGCTAACAAATTAGCACCTCCACTGAGCCGACACACACGCACTGAGCCGACACACACACACGCACAAAGAGAGAGACACACACGCACACACAGAGAGAGAGACACACACACGCACAGAGAGAGAGACACACACACACGCACAGAGAGAGAGACACACACACACGCACAGAGAGAGAGACACACACACACACAGAGAGAGAGAGACACACACACACGCACAGAGAGACACACACACACGCACAGAGAGAGAGACACACACACACGCACAGAGAGAGAGACACACACGCACACACAGAGAGAGAGAGACACACACACACGCACAGAGAGACACACACGCACACACAGAGAGAGAGACACACACACATGCACAGAGAGAGAGACACACACACACACACACACAGAGAGAGAGAGAGACACACACACACGCACAGAGAGAGAGACACACACGCACACATGCACAGAGAGAGAGACACGCACACACACACAGAGAGAGAGACACGCACACATGCACAGAGAGAGAGACACACACACACACACACAGAGAGAGAGAGAGACACACACACACGCACAGAGAGAGAGACACACACGCACACATGCACAGAGAGAGAGACACGCACACACACACAGAGAGAGAGACACGCACACATGCACAGAGAGAGAGACACACACACACGCGCACAGAGAGAGAGAGAGATATATATATTGATATAATGATATATTAAAAAGTTAATTATAAAAAATAACCATTCTCTAATAACTATAACTCTTGAAAGTGAAGTGTCTTAAGAAATCTTAATCATGTGTTAATTAGCAGTAGAGGAAAGGAGTCACATTTCTTTCTTGTATTTTATTTTACTTTTTGAAGGATCTGACAATTTCTCTCTTTCTCTCAAATCAAAATAACTTTTTAGACCGTAATGACAGACAGGAAATAAACTTTTTCGAGTAACATCCACAGGAATCATAAAGGCCAATTATTGATGATGGTTCAGGATATAACTGATAATAAATACACACATTACTTACAGGGTTCACGCGGGGTCTTAAAAAGTCTTACATTTGATCAAAAAAATAAGAAAGGTCTTAAATATGATTGTATTTGAAATGTACTTCTGTGTTGAGATCACGTCTAAATGTGTTTTGGGGGAAATGTCCGGGCTGCAAAGTAACCAGTACGGTAAGAGCCTTTCAGTTCCCCCCAACAATTGGTATTGAAATAAATCAGCATGGAACCAATAATCACTAACTTTGTTTCCCCCGGCCCCTTATCGGAGAACACCCAGCTAGTAACCTAGCAACCAATCTTCAGCTAGCGGCAGTCAGAAAGTAAGTTCAACCGTATTTGGTTGGAAAACATCGAATGTAGTGCTTGGTTGAAACCAGTGGAGGGGAACGTGTTTGAAGCCCGCTGCACCTTTTGCTAATGTAGCGTTAGCTAGTTCAGCGTTAGCTAGTGCAGCAGCTCCCGCAACAACATCGGGGGACCTCCGGGCGACGTTTGGGTCTACGCCAACTTTAAAAGCGGAGGTACTGTGGACGCTAAATACCGTAGATGAACACCAATCATACAACAGCAACGATGAAAGATTGTAGCCAAGGCAGCAGAGCTCAAAGAAGCTCTAGAAATAGTCCTAACTTCACACTTCCAGATGATCTTCTGAAACAAACACACACACACACACACACACACACACACACACACACACACACACACACACACACACACACACACACACACACACACACACACACACACACACACACACACACACACACACACACACACACACACACACACACACACACACACACACACACACACACACACACACACACACACACACACACACACACGTTGTTAGAGGAGGTATAGCAGCACCCTGACTCTCACCTGGACTCTTTTTCATTCTCATGCACGGGCAGCTTTCACACATTGAAATGGCCTGACTAATGCATGAAGGTATATCTAGAAACACGTGTGTATAGTTATATTTAGAGCTGGAGGTTTTGATCGAACTGGAAGAAGAACATAATGAATGTTGTGCTGATGATTGGTACAATTAGTATAATAATAAAATGAGAGATTAAGACAAATGTTGGGGGGGATATTTCTGCTGCCATTTCCAATCTGGAGGTCTATGAAGCACTCTATACATAGAGAGTGAGCATCTTTGACACTGAGGTCATCCCACATCTTAACAGAGTGTTCTGAATGTACAAACAGATCCCCTCCCACCCAGGGTCTGGAGTTTACCATTTCTGAGCCGAGATAACAAACGCAAATAAAGTAGAAGATCCATTTTTGTTTAACAAAGAGAACATTAGAGTAACACCGGACTGCCTCCTCAGAATTAAAGGTCACTTATTGAGTCCACTTCTTCATGTCTCTTCTTCATCACCATGTGTCCCCTCTTCTTCATGTCTCTTCTACATCAACATGTGTCCCCTCTTCTTCATGTCTCTTCTACATCAACATGTGTCCCCTCTTCTTCATGTCTCTTCTACATCAACATGTGTCCCCTCTTCTTCATGTCTCTTCTACATCAACATGTGTCCCTCTTCTTCAACGTCTCTTCTACATCAACATGTGTCCCTCTTCTTCATGTCTCTTCTACATCAACATGTGTCCCCTCTTCTTCATGTCTCTTCTACATCAACATGTGTCCCCTCTTCTCATGTCTCTTCTACATCAACATGTGTCCCTCTTCTTCATGTCTCTTCTTCATCACCAGGCCGTAATGTGTCCCTCTTCTTCATGTCTCTTCTACATCAACATGTGTCCCCCTCTTCTTCATGTCTCTTCTCATCACCATGTGTCCCTCTTCTTCATGTCTCTTCTACATTCAACATGTGTCCCCTCTTCTTCATGTCTCTTCTACATCAACATGTGTCCCCTCTTCTTCATGTCTCTTCTACATCAACATGTGTCCCCTCTTCTTCATGTCTCTTCTACATCACCATGTGTCCCCTCTTCTTCATGTCTCTTCTACATCAACATGTGTCCCCTCTTCTTCATGTCTCTTCTTCATCAACATGTGTCCCCTCTTCTTCATGTCTCTTCTTCATCAACATGTGTCCCCTCTTCTTCATGTCTCTTCTTCATCAACATGTGTCCCCTCTTCTTCATGTCTCTTCTTCATCAGCATGTGTCCCCTCTGTGGAAAGAGACTCTGAAAGTTTCAGGAACAAAGATTCTCTCTCTTTTTGTCCTGATCCATTTATATAAAAACCTGTCTGAAAATGAGCTGATCAGATTTTGGCCACTTTATGATGTCATAACGATGTGTTGGCTTGTGTAACCATTAGCCAATCAGCAACCAAGGTAACCCCCCCCCCCCCTTATCACCTGAATCTCCTCCTAGAGCACCATTGAGTTCTTTGTAACCAAATCTCTCTCAGAGGGGCGTGGGGAGGGGCTCCTTATTTTCATCTAAAGTAACAGACAGAGAATCAGCACTTTGGAAACAGGGCTGAAACAGAGGGGATTATGGGATGCTGCAATGATCTGTTTGGTGTTTCAGCCAATCAGAGACAGGCTCTGGATATATCTGAGACCTGTGATATATTGATGAGAAACAGTATCATAGGGGACCTTTAAAGCACGATGAGTTACACATCATCATAGATCATTTAAGGACTTGAATCACTACTTCCTGTCTGTTATTTAGCCTCTCTCAGACATGCTGCTTGGGCTGAACTGGACCTGGCACATTTCTCCTCTGCAGGCCTTTTAGCGTCTCCCCCTTCCTCCCCCTCCCTCCCCCCCTTCCTGCCACTCCTCAGTTTGTTTCTTTCTCCGTTTTCTCTCTCTCCGTCTGTGAGCTCGAGCTATTAATATCACACCCCAGGCAGAGAGGGGGCCTGTCGCCGGGCGTGAAGCGACAAGATGTTCCTCCGTGACAAACAGATGGCGAACTCCAGTCTTGGCGCTGACCGCTCAATTAGCGGCTAACGAGCCGTCCGCCCCGGCTGCACGTCTCCCATTCGCCGCCCCACCCCCCAAGGAGCAACGTGACCCCGGGACGAGAGGAAGCGTGGCGGCGTGTGTCTCAGATTCACGCTCGTCACTTCACTACAGACGGCCGACAGGAAGCTGAGAGACTAAAAGGCTCTCAGACTACTTCTGGCCCGAGAAATACGTTTTTGGTCCAAAGATTCTGGTGACCCCCAACACTCTGATCTGTCACTTTGCCACGCAGACTTACATGCACAGGACTAGATGTTCTGGAGGAAACTCAATTAAAAAATATCAGTGCTTTTATATTTAAAATTAAACCAATCAAAAAAAAAGCCGTCCTGTCTGCAGGTCAGGGGACGCTGTTTGGGTCTGAAGCGGATTCAGAGCAACCATTAGATCTGGCAGGTGGCTCTTCCTAATTATACCAAAAAGGACATTTAAAAAACTGTTTTTGGTGCTCATTCTGGTGCTACTTGATTTGTTTCTTTAAGTATAATCACTATCTACTTGGTATTTTCTGGTTTTAAGCTTCTACAATGTGAGAATAGCCTTGTGTTTAATAGACAATAGGATTATAAAAGTGCTCCTGCATGTAAAATACTTTGTAATAGTCTTGATACCCACGGTTGCTCACGTCTTACACCCTTTAAAACATTAAAAAAACTATATTGTATTCGGCTTGTTAAGGGGGTTCACCTTTGACTTAATAATACGTTCTTTTCCCCATAATGACCAAGTCGCTGCACATTATCCCGCTTATCACACGGCCACATTCTCAACAAAGTAACGACATGACTCTCAATATTAATTGAAATGATTTTATAGATTTAGAAAATGTTTTTATTGATTTAAAAAATAGTAGGCTATTATTGATTTAAAATGACATGCATCCGCTAAGAAAAATAGTCCGTTGTTACTGTTTGAACTAACGTAGCAACGACAGGAACTGCTTCGATAGCGTTTTTTGAGGAGCTTTTTGATTACAGATTTGAAAACATCGCTGCTTGCTTTAAAAGTAGCACAATTCATGATGTCAAAGCTTGGGAAGTATCTAGATACCCCTGCCCTAATGCCAAAGGAACTGCACACTGAATATGTGTCGCCGTTTGATGCCTAAAAGGAGGGTTTCGGCCAAACTGTATACAGTTCAATCGACCGGACTTCTTTCTGCAGATGTGAGCGTCCTTAACAACGGTTAATAAGTCCTTGACAGCGGTCTGTCTGTTCTGTGAACGTCACGTGTTCTGAATTGACCAATCAGAATCGAGTATTCAACTAAGCCATGTAATAAAATAAGTTAAATCACTAATGTCAATAATAACTATTTACAGCTCTACTGTAAAGCCAGTATTTTGGTTTGCTTTTGCAGGAAAGTTTGATGAATTAAACACAGCGGCAGTAAAATTGGTTCCAAAGTTGATCCTTGATTCTCACAATCTGACCAGGTAATTACCCGGCATTGTCGGACGATGCGCTAATTTCTATGAAATACAAATCTGAGAATGCTAAGCGAGGAAACAAGAGTCCTATACGGGTTTGTGATTAGGGAAAAATCAGTCGTTTCAGTATTTCCCATAGATCTGAAATATAACTGTGGTGGTAGCCGGGCACGAAGGGGGGGGGGGGGCGTGGCTTTGTGACGTGCAACAACATGTGAACAAAACACACTGTTCTGATGCACACACACTGCTCTGAAAGAAACAATGTTTACGTGGTCTTCTCTGTTTCTCGTAAGGTCTCCCTTTCTGTGGGTCGCTTGTTAGCAGACCCTTCACGCGATAGCAGAGCGAACAGGTACAGGAGGCGTAGAGCGAGGGATCATTGTCCACTAGTTCATCGATCGCAGATGGCGTTGTGCCCGCCCAAGTAAAGTCTATGTGTGGGAAACCCTGCGTTTGGGTCTGTTTCTAAAACGGTATTATTACTGGGGGTCCCTGGTGTGATCACAGAGACCCTGATCATGATGGAATTGCTGAGTGTATTTAGAGAGCAGAAATCACACAGCTTACAGCAGATTAGTGATGCTAGCTTTAGCAGTCGTTGCAACCATCAATATATGTTATAATTCAGATGTCCCTGTCCTTTAGAAGTGAAAAGGTAGACAGGAAACTCCAGAGTTACGTCCAAGTGTGATTGTATTCATCACTGTGACAGAGAATATGGTCCGGAAGTAGATTCTTGGTTCTCAAGAACTGACAACAAGCCTGAATCTTTGGACTGCATGGAGCTGATTATTTCTTTAAACAGCAGTGGTGTGTCCTGGTCCTTTAAAAGTAAAGGTGTGGACAAAGATCTCTCAAGATGTTTCACGAGTGTAGCATTGAAGACCAACAGGAAACTAAAGAGTTAAGTATCTAACACTGTGACAGAAAATATGGTCCCAAAGTTGTTCCTCAACAACTGGAATAAGCCTGAAACTGTTAAAGGAATACACCTGCTTTATTACATGGTGATGTAGAAGAGACATGAACAAGTGGATTTAGCATAATAGGTGACCTTTAAGATGTTCCAGTAGTTCAGACCTGATGGCGGCCTAAAGTGGGTCAGAGTCACGTGACGCTGGTGTAGGTAAACATGCTGTCCAGATGACTGATCATCCTCTATGATCCATGACCCTTTTCCTTCTGCTTTATTAGCCAGAGGTTAGGGGGGGGGGGGGGGGGGGGGGGGGGGGGGGGGGGGTCCTGGGACGAAGACAAGCTGCTGATGATCCAACCTGTCAGCTGACCATCAAGACTCCTGCAAGATGCTACAGAACTTTGTTTTAAAATCTGGTGGAGATCCAAACTTAAATAATGTCAACATCTATATGCCGAAATATTGGAGAAAAGCTCATATATATTTTTTCTTATGGATCTCAATATTTCACCGACAGCTTTTTAATTCATTTATTGTGCACATACGTCATATATCTGTATAGCATTTCCTTTGTTGTATATTTCTAGTTAGAGTGTTCTTGATTTTATCATAGTTTTTAGAATATGTCCATATCTGCTCTTATTCATATGTTACTGGGTTTATGGAACCATTACCCTCCACTGTACAGCACACATACCTGGTGATGAACCCCATGCTGAGTCTGACTCATTGAAGAAAATGGAAAAAGCTGATACAGCAGATTTTTTAAAGCATCCTCAATTTCAAGAAAAACTAAACATTTGAGGGAAAATCTAACATTTAGGAGGTAAAATATTTGTTGAATGTGAAGCTGCTTCAGCATCACTTCCAGATAGATTCCTCTATAGTCAGCATTTATGATGCAGTCATCATTTTCGTTCACATTAATCCTAGGGTTGCAAAATTCCGGGAATTTTCAAAGATTAACGGGAATTTATGGGAATAAACTGGGAATTTTCAAAATTCCCTATGAAGGTTGGCTCTTCATAGGGAACTTAAATATAGTTGGGGAAAGTATATTTTAGCATAATCTTGACTAAAACAAACAGATGCCATTCAAGTACACTTGAATATCCATGCCATTCCTCAATCACATGCACATAGCACACTGCTTACTGCATAGCTATTGAGACCACACCCCCTACAGGCACTGTGCATTCCTCCATCACACGCACACATGATTTCTAGAAGACTGGATCACACTTTTGAGCCCAGAGCACAAGACAAATGAAGCCACACATTTGAGCCTGTGGACTACACAAAGTGAAGTAAGTTTTGATGATATTATGGGGTAATATATTTAGTTAATGTTTAAATTGCAAATATCACATACAAATGTATTCATCTAGTACAGTGTTTCTCAAACTTTTTCATACCAAGGACACTTAACCAATAAAAAAAACACTCGCGGACGACCTAACTCCCCAAATATCCCAAAACACATCGTTTTTCTAGAACAGATTACAAATCGCCTGAAAATGGTACAAACAAGTGGCAACATGTGTGACGAAGGTGTTGCGCTGGGCTATATCATGCAATCGAAAGAAACTTAAGCTTTCTCGCGGAGATATTCCCGCGAGAGTGCGGAAAACTTAAATGTATTTATTTATTTCAAATATGGAATATTTCCAAAATTCCCCAGCTTAACTTCCCAGGGAAATTTACCGGGACTTTTCCGCCCCTTTCCAACCCTAATCCTGACTGATTCAACTGTTTCAGCTCCACGGGGCAGAAATGTTGGACATTCGGTAATGTCTATACTTTGGTCTCCACCATCTCCTGAGAAATATATGAATGATGTTGATCCATGGAATAAATGAATAATTATACTGTAACAGTGTCAAATGTCAACATATATTGTCTGTTCAGTCTCCTGTGAACCCACTGTCAGCAGCAAACAGCATTCAGAGTTTAGAGACTAGCTGGTGAACAAAGTTGAGTATTTACTAGAGACAGATATATACCTCTGGAGGTGGAGGAGACCAAACACGGAGCTTAAAGAGCACATCTTGGACTGACCTTTATCACGTGAGCACAACAACAACCCTGATGAATGTTCATGATGTTCTGCTATCGGCTGACATGTTAACGAGGTACCAAGGTAATATCATGTTAATATTGCCTGCAAAATCTATTCATTTCAGGTTCTTCTGTACCTGAAATGGCTCACAACTACTAAGAATATATTTTGAACAAAGGGCTTAATTTGGGAGAAACATCCCTTAAGGCCTCACATGTTGAATATCCGCATAAACAGTTCCTCCAAAGTTCTTAGTAATTTTTTTTTTTGTTTTTGGATTAAGCTATTCCAAGAATGTCCTCGCCCTAGTGTTACCACCTACATGGATGGAGTTGTGTCAGACAGCTGGACCTGAATGGTGCATTGTGGGACTTAACCCTTCAATCGTCAGTGGGAACGGCTCTGATCCCGTCAGCAGGACTCGGGGCCCCAGCTACAAAACCACATTTCTGCCTAATTACTGTTGTTGTTGTTGGGTTCAACTCTTTGTGAATAAAATATGACCCCGTGTATGACATGAATCCAAGCCACTTCTCAACAGATGTCCCCCACGCCGAGAAACTGGCCTTTTCTCAGAGTGTTTGGTGAAAAGGGGCTCAGGCTGGAACACAAAGCCCTGGAGTTTTCACAAAAGGCCGAGGGGAGAGGATCTGGAGGGGCGGCGTGAAAGGATCCGTCTAATTGCAGAGCTGGAGAGAGTCCTGGTGAGCAGGTAGAGAAATGAAAGAGGCACAGATGTCACTCTGAGGAACATCTCCTGTTCTGCTGCTTTTTAAAAAGACGGGAACACAACGCAACACATGTCGGGACGAGTTTTACTGTCGGACACATGCTGAGTGGCTAATAGGAATCACTTAAAGAAGACTCACGTAACAGAACAAGTGTTTTCAAAGCAAGAGCGTGTGAGCAGGGTTCCTACAACTTAGGTTTGTATGATTAATTAAAGTCCAATATTCCCATTTATGAAGCTCTGCCTTGGTCTCCACCAACTGCTGAGAAAGTAAATCCATAGATGAAATGACTTTATCTGATTCAACAACCTGTACTGTTGAAGTAGCACCAACTGTGTGGCTGATAGGAATCACTTTGGGAGGTTTCACATGACCAATGCATGAGATTAATATATAATATGTAAGGTGCGAGGACAGCAGAGGTGATACAGCAAAGGGAACGTTTTTATTATGGCACTTATAATGACATTTAGGACCAATTGTATGCTTAACGTTCCGCTATTTGCATGGGAAGAATGCGAGAGGCATTGGATTTGACCAATTATTTTGAGAATGTACAACGCAAGGTCAGAATGATTTTTCTTCAATTGGTACTGCCCATGTTTTGGCATTTGAAGAGACTTTTTGAGGATGGATTCAAGACATTTTAATACACAAAAGGGCCTTCTTTTCATTGGATGCCTTTTGAGACTTTTTAAAGGGTTCACAGACTAAACATCAAATTCATCAAGAACCTTTCATACACCCATTCAAATCCAAGCGTACGACATGGAACATTTGAGAAAGGGATCCACTTTAGTTTTGGTTGTAGCTCTGAGGAGTTTTAGTTTGTCTTTTTCCAAGCCCTTGATTTTGGTCCATCAAACTTTCAATGATTTTAATGACCTTTGGGAAACATGTTTTCAGTAGCTTCGGTCCTGCTGATGTAATGTTGTGTATTTTCTGTTGAACTGTTTGTAGGTTAAAAATATAGGCATACGTTATTATCGTTTTTTTTAAACCTAAAACTTGATCTTGTTTCGATGTCAGAGTGAAAAGACCTTAGCAGAAGACTTTAGGTATGACAGCATGATGAACACAAGTGAATGTGGACCATATAGACGTGGGGTTCTCGCCTATTTGCACGCAACCCAACTCCCCCCCCCCCAATACACACTTATTTCGGCTTCTCCCCCCCCCCTCTCTCCCCGCTCCATTGAGTCACACAGCAGTTGTCTATGAGGGTCATGTTCCTATTTGTTAGGTATTGATTAGAGCGTTTATCCCCTCAACCAGTGTGAGAGTCCCCCAGGCTGAGAGAGAGGGAGGGGGAGGGGGGAGAAACAGAGATGTCTTCTAAGTACAGGGTTCCTGCAGGTTTCACCAACTCAAGTTTAAGACTTTTTAAGACCTTTTTAAGACCACTTTGAATAGGATTTAAGACCTATTTCACAGCAAGAAAGTATGAAGGAAAATTGCTATGAAAGAAGAAATACGTCCCATAATTACTTTCAAAGTAAATGTATTCACGTTCAGCATAAGAACTATGACTGAACATAACAGCATAACAGTACACAGAACTGTGTTAGCATGTTAGACAAAAAGTGTGTGTGTGTCTCTGTGTGTGTGTGTGTGTGTGTGTGTGTGTGTGTGTGTGTGTGTGTGTGTGTGTGTGTGTGTGTGTGTGTGTGTGTGTGTGTGTTGTTTCAGAAGATCATCTGGAAGTGTGAAGTTAGGACTATTTCTAGAGCTTTATTGAGCTCTGCTGCCTTGGCTACAATCTTTCATCGTTGCTGTTGTATGATTGGTGTTCATCTACGGTATTTAGCGTCCACAGCACCTCCGCTTTTAAAGTTGGCGTAGACCCAAACGTCGCCCGGAGGTCCCCGATGTTGTTGCGGGAGCTGCTGCACTAGCTAACGCTGAACTAGCTAACGCTACATTAGCAAAAGGTGCAGCGGGCTTCAAACACGTTCCCCTCCACTGGTTTCAACCAAGCACTACATTCAATGTTTTAGATAGATAGATAGATAGATAGATCGTACTTTATTGATCCCAAATTGGGAAATTGTTTTTGTTACAGCAGCATAAAAGGCATTTTACAATAAAACAAAATATACAAGAATAGAAATAAAATAAAATAAAATATAAAATAAAATATAAAATATACATGTCAAAATACAAAATAGAAAATATACATACAGATATTATATATATATATATATATATATATATATATATACAAATATATATATATTCAAAATATATGGAATTATGGAATTATGGAGTATTAAATATGAAATTTTCCAACCAAATACGGTTGAACTTACTTTCTGACTGCCGCTAGCTGAAGATTGGTTGCTAGGTATCATATTTAAGACCTTTCTTATTTTTTTGATCAAATGTAAGACTTTTTAAGACCCTGCGGGAACCCTGTAAGTAATGTGTGTATTTATTATCAGTTATATCCTGAACCATCATCAATAATTGGCCTTTATGATTCCTGTGGATGTTACTCGAAAAGATTTCCTGTCTGTCATTACGGTCTAAAAAGTTATTTTGATTTGAGAGAAAGAGAGAAATTGTCAGATCCTTAAAAAAATTAAAAAATTAAATAAAATGCAAGAAAGAAATGTGACTCGCTTCCTCTACTGCTAATTAACACATGATTAAGATTTCTAAAGACACTTCACTTTCAAGAGTTATAGTCATTAGAGAATGGTTATTTTTTATAATTAACTTTTTAATATATCATTTGTTCCGATGAGTTTGACTTTATTCAAATTGATTGCATGTGATGTTAAAAATATGACCAGCTTCACTCAAAAACCTCAAAAGGAGCTTCAAATGTAAAAGAAATGACATTCAGTTCAGATTTGATGAAACTGTTTATGAGACCTGTGTATAACTGTATATCTTGATTTAGTTATGAATTGATCATTTTCGTTTTATCTTATGATTGTGTGTAAACATGATAAATAAATGTCACTGCTTTGTCCGATTACACCCTCCTCCTCCTCCTCTCTTTCTTCTACTGCCAGCTGCACATCGCTGTTTCTTTACTCTCATATTAAGATTGAATGTTTAATTAAAGTTGTCAGAAGAAAAATACAATATCATGTAATGCAGCTGACATTTGCTTTGAGTAACACGACCAAAGAAGTGATTGTATGATGGGAATTAAGAGCAGAGAGAGTTTGATTGTTACTAACTAATTTAAGTCAAATTTGGTTGCCAATTAATTTCTTGGTGTCATGACATTTTGAATGTAATGTCATTTTACCCTCACTCATTCTGTGTGTGTGTGTGTGTGTGTGTGTGTGTGTGTGTGTGTGTGTGTGTGTGTGTGTGTGTGTGTGTGTGTGTGTGTGTGTGTGTGTGTGTGTGTGTGTGTGTGTACCAGGCAGGAGAAGGAGTCGTTCATGCGGTGCTGCAGAGTGTGTTTCTGTAACACGGTGAAGAGGGCGGTGTGGTCGAAGCGGCTCGGAGCGACGGAGATCAGACCCTCGACCCCCTGCCGCTGAGAGGGGTCCAGACCTGAGAGACAGGAGGGATAAAAACTCAGAGTTCAAACCCTGACAGTTTGTAAGGGAATTGGTTTTGATACATGGTTAGGGTCTGATTTATCTGAGAGAGATATTGGTAAAACAAAGCCACAATATTAGGACATCGATCTGTAGGTCTTATTTGAATATGAAGAACCAGGGGACTTTAAAGGTCGACAGTAAAAAAGTGAATATTCTCTGGATTTATAAAGTAATACATTTTTTTTACTTTGGATGTTTCAAGATAAAATGTACAAGAAAAAAACAGTGCTCCCAAACAAATAGTTTTGTTTATCCATGACAATCTTAACTCCCAGAAAGATATGCCTACATCAGGCATGAGAGCATGGGATAGGGAAATATCCACTTTAGGACAAGAATTGGATTGGGATGCAATTTGGGCTAATGTTACGGGTGCTTCAAAAAACCCAAACCATCTGAAATGTTGTCATAGAGCATATCTAACACCAATAGTTAGACACAGAATTGGATTGGTACCTGACCCTTACTGTTCATTTTGTCACCAGGGAACCAATAGGCGCTTTCACACCGGGGTACTTTTCCCGTTTAGTTCCGATAGTTCCTGGGATTTTGCGTTCACACCAAAAAGAGAACTTAGTTCATGAGAACTTTTCCCCCCTGTTTAGTCCCTGCTAGAGAGGTGGGACTTTCCTGGGGTGAAAAAAGTTCCAATTTCTATTGGCTAGGCGAATTGCAAACCACGCCCCGTAAAACTCGGAAAAGTTTTTTGAAGCCGCCATTGTATTTCGTCGCATTAGCATTAATAGCATTAGCCCCGTGCACCAACGGAGAGAGAATAACTTATGGCAACACAAAAGAAAACATGGGAGCGGTGGAGTGATGAGGAGGTGTCGGCGTGTTTCTCAAACTTTTTTATACCAAGGACCACTTAACCAATAAAAAAACACTCGCGGACCACCTAACTCCACAAATATCCAAAAACACATCGTTTTTCTAGAACAGATTACAAATCGCCTGAAAATGGTACAAACAGGTGGCAACATGTGTGACGAAGGTGTTGCGCTGGGCTATATCATGCAATCGAAAGTTAAACTTAAGCTCGCTCCATTGCGAAGATATTCCCGCGAGAGTGCGGAAAACTTAAATTTATTTATTTATTTAAAATGTGAAATGTTACCAATATACTCACGGACCACTAGGGGGCGCTCACGGACCACCAGTGGTCCGCGGACCACACTTTGAGAAGCACTGGTGTAGGGTAATGGGATGGGATTGAATTAATCCAAAATGTTGTGCAACCTGAATTGTCTTCTGTACTGTGTTGTAAATTGAAGATGTTGCAATAAAAAATGTATGATAAAAAATAATTTCCGAGATTATAGGTCAGAAATGTATGTCAATAACTTTATTTGCTGAGATTGTAAAGTTGCAAGAATCAAGAGTATACAATTGTAACACATTTTTTTAATTTTGAGATTAAAGTTGTGCATTAAATAAAAAATAAAAAACATATTTACACAATTTTGTCTATACATTTCCAGTAAAGAAATTATTAAATCTTACGAGAAAAAAAACGTGGATATTCGATTTGATTGGCAAATTAAATCAAAATAAAGAAATCACATATTTATAATAAAAACACTTGAATATTCTTTTGAGATTATAACATTGCAAGAAAGTTTTGAGAATGTAAGTAAAAAAATTTAGAGAAAAAACTCAGATATTCTCAGATATCAAAATGGTAAATTTACTCAATAAAATAGTTGACTTGAAAAATCAGAAACATTTATAGAGTTTTTTAAAAGCTATATATCTGTTAGTAAAAAAACTCAGATTCTTTTTTAATTAAAGTTGTACATTAACAAGATAAAATTATGATTATAAAACCATGAATTGTTGAGAAAATAAGTGTTTGGTTGACTTTTCAAAATGGTTTTCTGTTATACTTCTAGAACAGAAGAACTGTTTCGTGATGAACTTCATCATTTTAAAGTGTATGAAAGATAAACCCTTAAATGCTGTAAAAGGTATTGGGATTTTTTTTAACTTGAGCTGCCGCAGGTATTGTAGATTTTTAGGATTAAATGTTTACTTTTTGAAGTATAGACTTTTGCCTGGAGGATATTTAATGTGAAATCAAAGCAGAGTTGAGTTTATGTTAGGTAGTGTCAATAGAAAGACAGAAGAAGCTCAATATGTAACGTGAGATGGACTGAATGACTGCACCGCCGTCAGATGAAGAGGTGATATATAAATGTGTTCACAGTCACAAGCATCACGCCTCTCTTCAGTCCCAGAGTGTGAACACACACAGAGAATGCATTGGCAGTGGGCTCTCTCTGGTTAATGGTTCCCACCTCGGTTGGCTACAGATCGCCTGTGAAGCCGTCTCTCAGCTGACACAAAACATGGCCGACATGTGAGCAAAACACTGGAAGAGCCTCAGAGCGGAAGAAGCAGCCAATAAGAGAGCAGATCAGACGTCCACATGAAGACGAAGACAGATGTTTCACTGACTTCACGCTACAAACAGACTTGATAAATGACTTTAAAATATCAACCAGTCATCTACAGATCACCAAAGACCGAGTTGAGTTTGAAAGATCGGAAGGGAGCTTCAACTAATAACCGTAGTCTTCAAATCTACGCTCCAGATTTAATCAACAGACTGTAATAATGTTTGTTATATTATAAAGTGGGTTATCCTGGTCCAACAAAGTGAGCTGATTTCATCTACATTACATTACATGTTAGACGCTTTTATCCAAAGCGACTTACATACTCAATACTGTGGACAATCCCCACAGGAGCAACTTGGGGTGAAGTGTCTCAGGGACACAACGACATGCTGACTGCAGTGGGGTTTGAACCTGTGACCCCCCGATCCGAACACCAACGCACAACCCACTGCGCCACACGCCTCCCTACTGTACCTTCATCTCTTTTGTTAATCCTCTGAACCCAAGGCACTTTCAAGGTGTTTTGTCCCGTCACATTTCACTCACTGCGGCCTAATCTTTCACTGCTAATTGCTGAATAGACGTATAACTACGGAAGAGGATTAGGGTCACATTTGAGTTTTGTTTGTTTTGATATGACCACCGTGATAGTCCGTGACGCAAGACTTTCTGACTTCCTGTTCTTGGCGCTTATATCCAAAGACCATTGGCTCAAGAAGATGTTAACCTTCAAAAATACTCCAAATGTGGTGCTCTAGTGATTATGATGGGAACATGTCCCCCAGTGATGGGTTTGGAATCGTTTTGGGACAACAATGGCGCTGTATGGCACAGAGGAAGCAGAGATATCAGGCTTTTATTCGTACATAATATTTCTTGGTAGATTGTCACAAAGTGAAAACCGAGTA
>NW_022987519.1:431540-529040 GCF_902827165.1 Trematomus bernacchii | reverse complement strand
GGACATCTCGCAGTTGACCAATGACAACAGAGCCATTGTTTTTCGTCTTTTTTATATGACTCAGTACTTATTTTCATCTGTCTGTTTCACAATATCTCTCAATAAAAAAAGAAAATACTTAAATAAAAAACAACTTTTATGTAATAAAACACTTTAAAGGTGGGGTAGGTAAGTTTGAGAAACCGGCTCGAGATACACTTGTTATATTCCATGGAATGCTCTTAACATCCCGATAGCAATGAATATCTGAAGTGCTTTGACAAAAAATCCATAAAAAAATGTCATCTGTGGAAGCCGTAGTACTGTAAAAAGCACGACCAATCATCTGAGCCGGCCCGGCTAAAATAATTGGATGGCCTACCTGCCTGTCAGCCTTCCATCTGTGCACAAACTTATCTCGTGCCCTCATTGGTCATGTGCGCGTTCGTGTGTGTTGGAGGAGGGGCTCTGTAAGGAAGTGGCAGATTTTCTCCGGTTGTGTATTTTCAAATTCTAGCGATCTCGAGCTGGTTTCTCAAACTTACCTACCCCACCTTTAATAATATCGGGATATATTTGATTCATGTCCTCGTGTTATATATTTCCATCACAGTGTGTTACAGCACTTCACGTCTTCACTCCCCCAGCTGTGAGCAGTATTAACACATTAACACCCCCCCCCCCCTCTCTGTGAGAGTGAGAGGACAGAGTGAGAGGAGAGAGAGTGATGAGAGAGAGTGAGTGAAAGAAGAGAGAGGAGAGAGAGAAAGGAGAGAGAGAGAGGGTGAGGCGTCTGGATGAAGAAAGCCTCACCCCCGATCAATGGCTGCTCCTGAAGCGTGGGATACAGGCAAGTGCGAGAGAGGAAAATCAATCGATGGAGACCCCTGCAGCCCCCCCCCCCCTCAGAGAAAAGGCCCCCGGTCAGGGCTGCAGACAGAAACTGGGCCACGATGCAGAGCTGAGGGTCAACATGAGGGTCAACATGAGGGTCAACATGAGGGTCAACATGAGGCTCCGCTGGCCGGACACTTGTGAGACCGTTCGTCCTCCTGCAGACTGAGAGTTCACTGCAGGCATTTAGCAGTCCCACACAGAACACATCCTCTCAGGGTCCTTCAGATGGAGCTTCACTGTGTCTTTACAGGGATCCCTTTTAGCATTAGCATGTTAGCACTTCCTGTTCCCTCTTTCAATGGCTTTCTGAATGTGTTTTTGGTCGTTGGCCTGAAGTAAGGTCTGTTTGAAAGTAACGCCAAGGGACCCTGACATCACGTGAACACAGGACGAGTTGGGAGTGAGAGTGTGTTGCTGTGGTTCACTCAAGCTGAAGAGATGTTTGTTCTACGACTTACAATACGTCAGTCAATACTCCACTGGTGGATTTAAAAACGACGGTTGTTTCACTAAGAAGTGTCTAAATGAGACGAATACACATCATAACGTTTGAAATACCTAATATATTTGTACGTATTTGTCTTTATTTGTAATCTATTATGTTCTTCTCTATGTTTAATAAGTACGCTAACTCTTTATCATTGAATGCCTTTTCTCCCTGCCGTGCCACTTTTTGCTGTAAATGATGTTTAGTATTCTTTTGAGCAACGGCGGTCACTTCCCACACGCTCTGTACTGTTATACTGAATTATATTTGTTTTAAGTAACATAAATCTTCTTTCTATCGCATCTCGTGTTTGATAAATGTAATATTTCTTTAGTGCACATGTCGCTGTTACAGTCATGGTGAAATTCCACAAAGCATGTACAGGGTATATGCAGGAATCCTGAAGTCAGATGTAATAACTCTTAAGACCTTTTTTAAGACCCTTTCCATACATTTTAAGACCTCATCGCCACTTGGAGTTCTAACCGGTTACCTTGGCGACACACTTTACCTCACATTGACTATATACAGTATTGATTGTCCTTCCTCCTTATCTTCCAACCATTTGGACGCAGACTTGCATTTCCCCATAACGATGTTGTTTAACAACCGGTGTAAACGGACCTTCGCGCGCTATCAAGCAGTGAGCGTGCGATGTCCTGTTCAGATGACGTCAAACCCAACGGGAAGCCATAAATAAACTACACAGAATCACACTACACAAAATGCCGTTTAATACTTTTTAATAGCCTTAATTTTCGCTAAATTGATTTATCAACTTTTAATACTTTTTACAACCCCGCGGACACCCTGATGACTGAAACACATCCTGCCGCTTTGCTTTGAGCTACCTGTCCTTTCTTTAAATCTGCAATTGAAGCACTGGAACAAATGAGTTTTTAAAGAGGGATGAGATAGTGGACTTATTGTGTTAAATAGGCCTACTACACGTTACCTTCAAGAATGAACAAGAACTGTTGGTGGTGAACAAGACAGATCTATGCTCTACAATAGTCAGGTTAAACGAGCTCATAGCAAGCGCTGAGTGGAGGTTTTGTTGATTCATTAAGAGAGAAAAACCTCAAGACTAAATGTAAAATAAAGTACCTTCAAGATGAGAGATTTTTCATATTTCCTTGAGTTGTGATTTTTGCTCCAAGGCATCAAAAAGTCTCTTAATTGTTTTCACTATTCACGCTTTACTTAATTTGTCTATAAAAGCTTGAGTATTAATAAGCAGGAGGATTTTCACTGAAAGAAATCCAAGGTTATTTAAAAGATGGCATCTCATTTGCAGTCTGAATAACACATAGAACATTATGAATGACTTAAAGGTTCATTCCTCTCAAAGATCAACATATTTCGTTTTTTAATCAAATTTTATTTTTAAAAAAGAGCTGATTTTATGCAGAATTTGTCAAAAAGTCTTACTAAAAAAAGTAAAAAGTAAATCTTACTGTTTGACATTTTTGTTACGATTCTCCATTTTCTCGTATCTTTATCACAATTACACGACATGATTAAATCAATAAGAAACACAAAAAGGCAGTTATTTTATTATAATGATATGAAAATGACGTAAATGAATTTTTAAACATTTTAATTAGTTGTGTTTTATGGTTAAATAATCCTTTATTTCACCGTGTCTCCTGAAAGTCAACCAATTTATTTATGTATTCATTGTTTTAAAATAAGAAGCTGCTGTTCTGTGCTTTTAGATGTCATAATAGATCATTAAATAATCAATGTTGAGTGGACTGAATTGAGTTTAAATAGTACGATCGAATGTTGGAATAAAACAGCGATCTGAGTTCCTCTGAGCTCAGAAACACGAGGGGAAACGCGTAAAGAATACACAATTAGTCTTGGAAACAGTGATTATTTTTTAAAGATGTACCCACAGAAACTATGTGTAAAGTAAGAGTATATAACCGTCTCTCTGCTCACATCAACATGTCTTTGCGTCTTCTTCATCAGAACATGTGAGGAAACATGAAACACGTGATCGCTGTGACCCGACGTGTTGTGTTCACTTCTTCTCCTCAGAGTAAAATGTCAGCTGTCTTTTAAAGCATTTAAAGTCTGGGGGACAAATAAATAACATTTCCCGTTTGTTTTCTTCTTCTCTTAATTAATAAAAGCGTATATTTATTCCTGTGTCAATGCGCCTCTTGTTGGATTTTATTTCTCTGACGTGCGAGGAGTTCTTTTGACGGTCTTGGATTATGTGGAAGGGTTTTATTTATCAGAGATGCTCCTGTGTCAGTGTGTGGATCAAAATAAAAAAAACAGCATCAGATAACGGCGCGAGTGGAGAAAAGTGATAGAAGACAAAAGGATGACACCTTCCCGCAGGTGAGTTCATAATGAACAGAAACACATGAAGAAGAGACTCACAGGGAGGGTAACACTGACCCCTTGTGGAGGCTTTCAGAACTGCAGACAACCATTTCGTCCCATTGATTTTATCTCCCTGTAGTGCCGGGGGGTCAAAGAACATTTCGTCAGCTTGATGGTAGTTACAAATCAGCCCGGGACTCTCGACCGGCACACCTCGGTACCGCTAGTAATTTGTAAACGGGGGTGGGGGGCGGTGCTTGACTTATCCGACCGGCCCACATCAGTACCGGCCCATCGGGATTCGTCCCGGTTGTAACTTTCAATCTCAATCTTTATTTATGTATATAGGCAGCACTTTTAAAACAACCTCAGTTGACCATAGGGCTGTACAGGGAACAAATATAGAATAACACAATAGGAGTAAAATAATAAAACAATAATTAAAAACATGATAAAAAGCACAATAACTGGAAACATATAAAAACACATACAAATATCAAAATGTTATGTTCAACTAGTATTAAAAGACTATATACCCTCCTGGGAACCGAGGGGATTTTTTTTTTTTCCAATCTTCTTTATTTTTTATTTCCTACCTATTTAGGGTTAAGAAAAACATCTTGCAATTTAGACTTTTTTAATTTAATTAGATTTTTAAATGTTACAGTATGCCCACTGTAGAGGACGTCGGGACCATTTTAGTTTGAAAAGACAGCCAAAATGAACAGATAGACTATGTAACGTATTATGGTTATAGACTGATATTAATACAAGAATACATTCACTTTTATAACATGAATAAGTAATTGATTTGAACATTGCAGTAGAAGTAGAAGCTGCCATAAGTTAGTCTCTCTGCGTTTGTGCACTGGGCGAATGCTAATGCTAATAATGCTAATGCCAGGATAATAAAATGGCGGCTCTACAAAACATTTCAGAGTTGTACGGGGCGTGGTTTGCAATTCGCCCAGCCAATCAGAACTGGGGCACTTTTTTCCCCCAGGAAAGTACCATCTCTCAGCAGGCACTAAAAATGGGGGTAAAAGTTCCCGAGATTAAGTGCTCTTTTTGGTGTGAACGCGACATAAGGGGTACTAACGGAACTAAACGCGAAAAGTACGGTGAAAAGTACTCCGGTGTGAACGCGGCTAATGTACTGGGAAAAGTACCTCACTGACTCCAGTAGGCACGGGCTGTAGGGTCATCTGGACTAGTTTTATGGATGTGGTCTCCATTTGACCATGCTCATAAAAACAAAGCTTGCATTCCTGAGGCAATTCTCATTTTTCATGGCTCCACTTAAAATAAAAACAACAATAAGACATACGTCTGAAAAGCAGAAGTCTGGGGCAAATGATTGCAAGTCACTTCAGTGCGCACGTCACAAAATGAGATGCATTGTGGGACATGTAGTTAATGGACAACGTGCTTATAAAAATAAGCCGGGGGCCGTTTGACACCCCTGCTGTAGTGTGTCTGTATCAGAGCTGAACAGAGTTTATTGTTAGTTTAAACTGTGTGTGCCGCTGCAGGAGGATGTCAGGAAGGAAAAAGTCAAACAAAAACGTAATAGGAAACATCTAAACATTTAACATAATAACTCTTCTCTTATAGCCTACCAAAACTACCATCACTGCTCTACTGTCGAGCTTGACAAGGAACATTGAAAACACTAATATCAATCAATTTTGTTAAAGTTTTTAAACCTCACTTTTCTCAAAATGTGTTTGTTGCTGGATCGTTCCTTCACTGGGATGTTTGAGCTTCACCGCGCAGTACGATATATTTGCACAGTTGGTTTGTGTTTACGGGGGAAACTTTCTCTGCCTCACCTGAAGTCTGTCTAAAATATAAATGTACGGGGAGCATTTATAAAATGACTACTAGTTTGGAGCCAAACATGGTCCAGTATGTGGTGTCTTCCAATTAATCTCTTGAAATAAAATGTGTGCATGCTGCTGGACTTTTCAAAGTGAGTCAGAGTGTCTTTTTTTAAGAATCTGTAACTAGTTAATTAAACCTACATTCTGACATTCAGGTCTTTCTCTGTTGTTTCAACTTCAAAAAGAAAAGTGGACACACACACTTCTTTGCATCATACATTTTTGGTTTTCAAATGTGGTTCTGCTGCCACCTTCTGGTAGAAAGTAAGAACTACACAATTTACAGGAAGAACTGCACAACTTGTTCATCTGAGAGTAAAAATTAAAAAGTATGTTTTATACAATAAAAAATAAAAGTAATGCATCAGTTGTCTTGTATACTGTCAGTCATGGTACTCTGAAAAGAAAACGCTCTTAAATTAACACTCTTAAATTAAACCGGGTGATTGGGGTGTCAAACTCAAGGCCCGTGGGCCAAATCCGGCCTGTGACTTCATTTTATGTGGCCCCACAAGAGCCTGCAAAGAATATAATATGTTTATTATACAGTTACGTTACATGACGATTTACAGAAGCACGTTGCCCATAAACTACATGTCCCACAATGCATCTCAAATTTTTCTCCGAATTTGCCTTTTTTTCTTCAAAATATGCCTATTTTCTTAGAATGTACCTTTCTCTCATAATGTTACTTTTTTTTCAAAATGTTACTTTTTTTTCAAAATGTTACTTTTTTTTCAAAATTTCACTTTTTTCTTCAAAATTTCACTTTTTTCCAGAATTTGGCTTTTCTTTTAAAAATCATTTTGTGACATTCTCACTGAAGAGACTTGCAATTATTTGCCCTTGACTTCTGCTTTCAGACGTAGTTAATTATGAAGTTATTACCCTATCTGATAATAATCCAATGCAGAGGGAATAATGTAATATAATACATTATTATATGTCTATAGAGTGCCGCAGTGACGCGTCCTAAAACCCGGAAGAAAACTCCTTCTGGTTCCCTCGACAAAAAGCAATGCAATTTCTCCATGGGATTTTGGAAAATAGCTGAGTTGAGACACAAAGAGACGGATCACGTTTTGTTCAGTCGGATAATAGCCATATGTCTACCCTACTTTTATAATTTTCGGATCATAAATCCATCGATCATAAATCTATCGATTAGATTTATGATGAGATGATACTTCCGGGTTTTAGGACGCGTCACTGTGGCACTCTATTATATATTTATATATGTATATTTATATAGTCTTAAAGTTACAACCGGCCCTTTGAGTGCAGCCATAATGTTAATGTGGCCCATGATGACATTTAGTTTGACCCCCCTGGTCTGAGTGAACTTCTTAAGGCATTAACAATGTTTAAATCTAAATGAACCTTTAATAAATCCCAGGATGAAAAACCTCTGATGGATGACGGGCAGGTCTGACGTTCAGCTCAATGAAATCAATAAGATAATTCAACATTTGATCGGCCAATCAAAGGATAGAGTTAAAATCTCACCATCATGTGACCACATCCTCAGACTGTTTGTACTTCCTGTATTCAACCAGCAGGGGGAGCTGTCTGCACAGACTTTAAAGGAGAGTGACACTTATACCTCTTTTCTTCAGATGAAAGGACTGGCATAAGGTGAGAGACACATGTGGGGTCTGTCTTTAACTCAAGTGAAAGATTATATTGGTCGTGCTGAAGTAAAACATCAAATATCAGAGGGTCAAATCTGTTACGAAAACACATATTTTTATGTTTGTAATCGCTTACAAATAGTGTTTTCATTGGGCTTTGTTAGGACTGACAAATCCACCCATTCAGAACGATATGACTTTGAATGCAGTTTCTCTATTTGTCTTTGGAAGAGGGTTTCATAAAATGCTTTTGTGTGACTGAACTCGTGCTCTCTACAGATGGAGTACGGACATGTTGAAAGCCTTAAAACCGGACCATTTCTTTATGAAGAAAACAAAGATTTAGACCTTGCTATTGGCCAAAGGAAAAGCAAACTCATCTCTGGACCAGTGTTTATACCAAACATCATGTACTTTTCCCCCTGAGTGACCTTGCAATGAGCATGATGCTGTCATGACTCAGCGTTATGGCTCTCCACACGTCGTGGCTCTGTCTTTCTTGAATCAGTTATGGAGACAAGATGAAGCCACGGTCAAACTAGCTCAAACAACAGACACAAGGCGACAATTCACTTGGTTGGACAGAAAAACTCACATAAAAAACCGTTGTGTGAGACGTTGTCCTTCACTATTCACACATACATGGACTCAAAGTCATCCTTCTGTTTCCTAAACTAAGAACCAGAGGATTAAAAGGGAGGAGGAGGAATTTGGTTTCAAATGAACAATAACTGGAAATAACTCGAGTGGATGGCACAGTCTTAAAGAACGATGTGTTTTCAGCGATATGATGACCGACGGAGCGCCTCTGTTTACTGAAGGTTGTAATTCATTAGTGCGGCGGCTCACATCTTTATTTGGGGTTTTTCTTACAGTTATCTCTCTTAACGTGGACAGTCTTTAACACCTGGCCTGTTGCTGTTTGGAGACGTGTTTGAAATGAAAACAGTAACTCTTTCCTGCCGATATCAAATGAATCTGTTGACCTGGTTACATATCCTAATTCTGGGAAGTGAAAAGAAAAGTGGTTTAAAGGTCAGAGATGGGTTCAGGTTACAGTAAAACAGGAACAGGTGTTGTCTGGGGATTCAAAATGGATGAAAGAGAAAGAGGAAAGGAATATAGAAAGGTTAGAAAAGTGTCTAAAGAACTATATTTTCATAGGAAGACAATGTGAGGATTTGGTGAGGGGTATCTCCAAACATCTGGAACAAATACCAGAAACCTGCAGGTCCGCTGCAACTCTGACTACTTTTCAATCCAGGCTGAAGACTTTTCTCTTTTGCCGCTGCTTTTAATTGAACTATTCACATCTCACACGGCACTGTAACTTTAATTCATGTTCCTGTTATTCATGTTTTATTATCTTTGCTTTTTAATGTTTATAATGTGTTTTATGCTCTTAATGTCTGTCATTGTTGTAAAGCACTTTCAAATGCCTTGTGTTGCAAAGTGCTATATATAAACTCGCCTTGCCTTCATTTATCTTGGATTCAAACAGACTGTGGGCATTTCTCCAGTAGTCGCCCCTGTACAGGACCCTGTGACGCCCCCCCCCCAGACTCACCCGCTGTGCTTCATGTTGGGGGGTTTGTCCATGCGGACGGCCAGCTTGATCTTCAGCTCTGAGTCCTGGCTGCTCTTAGGGACGACCATCCGGTGAAACTCTGCCTGCTTCGGACTGTTGGTGGTGGGGTTCATCACCACCTGAGGGGGGGGGGGGAGACTGTTGTTATTGGCATGGCAATGAATATTTATCATTAGGAAAAGTCAAATGAGTTGTAGATCAAACATGTGTTGGGTGGGAAACGGGAATAGATCAGGATGAATGGGAAATGTCTCTCTAGCTGTTAGAAGGGAAACTAGTGTCCTGGTTAACCAGTTACACGTAGGAGCTGATCCAAAGACATGTTTTCATGTGATTTTAATTGATTTTTGACGCAGCAATTTCTTTGGTTTTATCTCTAATCTACGTTAGCTTGGTTTTCTTTACTGTTATCGTGTTTTTCTCTTTAATGAAATGAGAGGTCAATTACAGCTTCTGGACCTCTTCTCACCCATTTCCTATTCGTTTCATTATCACGATTTTACGCAAACAAATATTATTTTGAAAGAAATGTCAAATGCACCAACGATGACTAAGCATTTATCTATTTATCATTTTCTATCAAGAAAAAAACGCACACACACACACACACACACACACACACACACACACACACACACACACACACACACACACACACACACACACAACACACACACCACACACACACACACCACACACACACACACACACACACACACACACACACACACACACCACACACACACACACACACACACACACACACCACACACACACACACACACACACACACACACACACACACACACACACACACACACACACACACACACACACACACACACACACAAGACACACACACACACACACACCACACACACACCTCAACAGTCACTTATTTTTAATATGACACGAAGATATAGACGTATACAACTTCATTGTTTGTTTGTGTGTTGTGTTTTGTGTGTGTGTGTGTGTTGTGACACTCATTTGACCACCTCCAACATCATGTTTGAACTTTCTGACATGAGGGCCTTACCGTCCAATCAGAGTCAGTCTGGATTAAAGGGTTAAACTGCTGCAAGGAGGTTTCAGCCAATCATCTACAGATTTCATAAACGCCTCTTTGATTCTGATCTGTTCTATATTTTATATTTTAATAATGATCCTTTAGTCGCCCACTATAGGTTTTAGTGCATGTCAATGGTCTGCAAATCCCTGTTTCCTCCAGAGGGAGAATATCTGCTCTTTAAGAAGTTTCACCTTCATCCAAAACGCTTTTTTACTTTTAATGACGTTTTCATTTGAAGTTCTTCCTCCTCGCTGTGAGCCGACCGCTGATAGTGATTCATATCAGATGAATGCGGCCCTTAAGAAAAGCTGTGTATTTATACTGAGCTGCTGTGGTGTTAACTCTGACTGAGTCGTGCTGCAGAGCCAACGAGTCAACGAGTCAACGAGATGGAGAGGGACTGTTCACACCGTCATGTTGGTCTACATGTACAAATATGACTCAGCAGTTAATGAGTTTATTATTCAGGAACATAGAAAGAACAAAGACGTGTTTTAAGAAATAAATCATTGTTTTTAAAGTTCAAGATTGTATTTCATATAAAGGGATTGTGGCCATTTGTAATGAGATAAGAAACACCTAACTATTCCTTTCATTCATAAATATGGCACTTATGTATTGTCAATAAATACAATACCATTTTTAGTTTTGATATCTATATATCTTATAACATATATATTATTATTATAATTTAGTATCTCTTGCCTCACCTCTGCTTTGGTCATAAATAACACAACATCATTTGCACGGTGTGTTTTGCACCTAAAGCAGTCAGATTAAGCCTGTGTGTGTGTGCGTGTGTGCGTGTGTGCGTGTGTGCGTGTGTGCGTGTGTGCTGTGTGTGTGCTGTGTGTGTGTGTGTGTGTGTGTTACCCGGCCCAGCTCCTTGTCCTCCAGAGCCAGGACCCCGGTGCTCTCTGTGAACAGCTTCACTTTGACGGAGGGAAGGGGGTGTGTGGTGGTGAAGTCTCCCTGAGTCCCCCACCTGAAACACACACACACACACACACACTTTACACACTGTGACTTGTTATTGATCTTAACGTTAATCACACTGCACAGGACTTTCTGCACAGACAGGAATGTTTTTTGTTAAATGAAAGTTCCAATAAAGTCTGTTCAAAAAGCACAATCATGTTGAAAATGTGAGAAAGAGAATATTTCTTTGTGCAATTATTTAACAAACTCAAAGAGAGTAAGGTTATTTATTTTCAGGTTATTTTTGTAATATGTATTTCATCTTTTGTTTTCTCGTTCTTTTCCCTATTGCTGTTTGTGAAGCTACTGCAAAGTAATGTAAATACTGTGACATTTTATATTTGCAGGCTCTACAACCCAAAGACACTTTATCACTTTGTGTAAAAGCATCTAACAAGTGACATGTAATGTAATCTTATTCCTCAATGCATTTCCTCTGACATAACGGACTGCAAAGTTAACTTAAAGTCACCCTGAAACTCTCTCAGTTCCTGTAATGATATCATCACATCATGTGTTAGTCACAGATCCAGAGTCAGCATCATCACTGTCACACACACACTCTGATGGAGCGGGGAGACATTACACAACCCCATCATACACATGCCCTCACAACTGTCATTTAAGTGTGTGTGTGAGTGTGTGTGAGTGTGTATGTGTTGCAAAAATGACAGTGACCCCCTTCACTTGTTGAGGGCGAGAATCAAAGCCACGCTCTATATTCAGTTCCCCTAGTTTCCCAAGGCAACATTATGCGAGAAAAGGGACACACACACACACACACACACACACACACCACACACACACACACCACACACACACACACATACACACACACACACACACACACACACACACACACACACACACACAACACACACACACACACCACCACACACACACACACACATCACACACACACACACACACACACACACACACACACACACACACACACCACACACACCACACACACACAATCACACACACACGACACACACACACCACACAACCACACACACACACACACACACATCACACACACACAACACACACACAACACCACAACACACCACCACACACACACACACACACACATCACACACAAACACTACACACACACACACACACACACACAGTCACTACACACACAACACCTACACACACACACGTGTGTTCCCGGACCTGAGACTAACAGTTTAAACGCTACAAATAACGTGACGTTCTTTATTTCACCGTTTCATTTTCCTCGTGTCTGTCATGGGGCAGAAACCTGACCCTGAGCGATACCAAACATTAGCACCCAAATGCAGGCAACAAACAACAGTAATCTCAGGCTGCTGCCTGATTCTGTTTGGCCTGACTACAGTGAAACTGTTTATTTCACACCCCAGCTTGCAGCCTGTGACATCTACTCATGCTATCCTACATCAAATAATAGTGTTGTGAACAAATCTTGATAGAAATGTCATTCTTCACAGGCCCATGAATATATTTTCCTTGGCTGTGCTTCTCACTGTATGACTCCTGTGTGTAAATAATATGTATGCCTTTTTATTGCTTTTGACATTTTCATTTCCATGCATGCAGTCCACATATTCAGTACAATAAATATATTTCATTTTTTAGCTTAGTTAGGTTTTTGTACTCGTTATGAACATTTAAAACTCAAACACATTTAAAAATGTATAAATAAACAATAATAAGTCATTACTTTTGAAATAATGGCTGCGCTGCTTTTTATACCTACTCTTTTAATTGTGTTATTTTGTTAAATTCTGATTAAATGTATTAACTGAAAAATTAAGGAAAGAATCATAATAACGTATATTATTTAACTTGCGCTTCACATTCTCCACGGCACATTTACATTGCCTTATTTTGTAGCTAGATAAAGAGCTAAAGTTAGCTAACTAGCTTATGGGGACAGGTAGCTAACGTTAGCTTACTTTTAATGTAGATAGCTGGAGTTCGCTAGCTAGCTTGTTAGATTGGTAGCTAACGTTAGCTAGCTTTTAATGTAGATAGCTGGAGTTCGCTAGCTAGCTTGTTAGATTGGTGGCTAACGTTAGCTAACTTTTTAAGTAGATAGCTAATGTTCCCTAGTTAGATTGGTAGATTGGTAGCTAACGTTAGCTAGCTTTTAATGTAGATAGCTAATGTTCGCTAGCTAGCTTGTTAGATTGGTGGCTAACGTTAGCTAGCTTTTAATGTAGATAGCTAATGTTCCCTAGTTAGTCTGAAGAACTAACACATATGCATTTGAACCTAAAGTGGGAAAAGGGGCGGGGCTAAATACAGTTACAAATATTCAGAAAAGGTCCCAAAAAAAAGAAATACACACTTGTGTAAAAACAAGCAGTAACATATTGTTAATTCTCTTATTTTTTATATCGTTATGGGACAATTTAGTATATTCTCATTTTTTTTTTTTAACTATTCCATTATTAAAGTGATTAATTTCATTTCATTTGAAACTGAAATCCTGGGTGTCTTCCTGTATTCTCAGACCTTTATCATCAGCTAGTGTTTGTCTCTGAGATACATTGGTACATAAAGTATAAAAGTGGTTGTGTTTTGTTTTAAAATGTGTTTACAATCCAAACCATGGGGCTACATTTGAAATGAACGAGTCTTACATCATTTTCTGGAAGAAGGAAAATTAGTGTTGTGCTCTGCAGCAGGTGAGAAAAGATCTACAAACTACATTAACACTTAATTTATAATCATAATCCTTTGTGCACCTCATTTTCATCATGCAGGGAAGAAAACGTATGGAAATTATAATCAGGGGTGCGGTTGATTTGTGATAAACATGAGGAAACATTGCGTCCTTTAACGTCCACAGAGGCTTGAGCATTCTGAGATAATTAAGGGTGTTGCTAATGAAAAGGTCCTCGGTGATTAAACAACTGCAGGAGTCATCAGAGCGATCGGACGGCGCTGTAATCACAGCTAATCACGTCAGTGTAATTATAGTTAACCTCCACGCTGTCATTAAGAGAGCAGATTGAAGAAGATAATTACACTGAAGGTTAAAGTGGAGCTGGGTTACAGCAGAGAGGTCGTCAGGTGGCGCTGAGAGAAGGTGATTGGCTGTTTGGAGGGCAGAGGGCAGTCAGACGTTACAAAAACAAACAAAAAAAAACCCGACCAGTAGCATGGGAAAGGGCAGCCTCACTAACAAGGACAGGGATTACTGTTATATGATTATGTAGATAGATTACAATAATTACATGAAAAAAAAAAAGGCGTAATCAGAATACTGGAACTGGTTTTCTAGCAGAATTACAGGATTTAGAAATATTATTATTTAATGTATTACTAGTGGTTCCTAGAGTCTCCAAAAATACAATCTTCTGTGGAACCAGCTCCCAGTTTGTGTTGAGGAAGCAGACACCCTCTCCATATTTAAGAGTAAGACTTTCCCGTCTGATAAAGCTTATATTAAAAGGGCTGGTATACAATCTCACAGTCTGCAGTGTCCAAGGAAGGTGTTAAAGGTCCCATGTCATGGCCATTTTCTACTGATCATAAATCCATTGTTGAGGTCTACTAGAATACATTTATATTGTGCAATTTTCCAAACTCACATTGGTTTCTCATACAGCATCTCTGTATAGTATGTGTATTCACTCTCTGTCCTAAACGGCTTGTTGGAGCTCCTGCCCCCCCCCCTTCCCTATGAGCCCAGTGGCCGTCGGCGAGACAGCGAGACACCGCGGAACCCAGCCCGAACACACACACTCACCCGCAGCCTGGCTGGGAGTTTGTGTGTGTGCTCAGGCTGAGTTCCGCGGTGTCTCGCTGTCTCGCCGACCCCACACCAGTGAGCCAGCTCACAGTGTCCCGCTCTTCGCAGCAGCGAGCCTCGCAACGTCCCGCCGAGTGTCTGTGTGTGTGAGGAAGTCCGCGGATTGGTCCAAACGTAACAGCTCCGCGGACGTAACATAACGGCTCCGCAGATTGCTCCAATCCGTTACGTTACGTCACTATACCCAAATACGTCACTATACCCAAGAAGTAAACAATGGAAAGAGAGAAATCTCCAACGAGGCGTTCTGGGGCAGCATAGACAGGTCTTTTCTGTGTTAGAGTTTTACTCCCTACAGGGTATACTTTGAGGGTTTGTGACTCTGCAGACCGTTTACATGCAGAAAAACCTTCATAACACACAAGGGGACGGGGTAGTAACCAGAAAAGCATGACATGGGACCTTTACATGCTGTAAACACTTTAAAGCCCCCTGAGACAACTGTGTCATTTGTGATATTGGGCTATATAAAAGATTATGATTTGATTAAGACAATATATACAACATTAGAACACTTTTTTTTCTAAATGCAGTATGTAGTCACCTGATTTGCTTAACACGAATAGAGTAATGCTTTACATTTTTGTCTTAAAGTAAAACAGCATTTGTAAACTATGCTTTTCTGTAGGCCTACATTATATCTTAAGCCTGTATCTGCTGGTCTTCCTCTGTTAGAAAGTTCAGTATGTGGACAACCGTATACAACCTGGGTCTTGTTGGAAACAATAAGTGAAAACTGAGAATAAAAAATAAAAACAGAGAGAGTTGAAGGGGAAACAAAACTGTTTTCCTGAAGTCAGAGGTAATGCAGACAATATGTATTATAATGTTACCTTCCTTTGTTAGTGGGATGTATTTTATTTTTCATAGTTCTAATATTTCCCCTCGTCATTCGCACAAAATAACTGGTGTTGTGGGGGCCTTGATGTATTCTCCTCTCTTTTGATTACCAACATCAATCCATGTTTCTTGTGGAGTTGAACACGAGTATTACAGCTGTAACTCATGTCCTTGTTCATGTATTATTAACATGGTGGCTGTGGTAGGAAAACATGAAGGAACACTGAGTAAAGGCAGAGCTGTGGTGAGTGGGTTCACAGTGAAATGTTCCTGAAGTTACATTACATAGTCTCTATCACACTAATAATACACTTAGTGTCAACACCTAAATATCTGTTTCCAACTGTAGTCTGACGATGCCTCCACCAATTATTTCTGTCGTCTTTAAGAGTCAACACACTGTTTTTTGCAGGAAAATAAACTACGATGTCAGCCGATTTAGAACGAATACACCTTCTTTGGCACACGAAGTCCCCCCAAATGCATCTCATTGGATCGATTTTCAACAGAGAAGGTGTTGTGTGGACCGAGACGACTGGAGATCCTGATCTAGTATTGTTCTGTCCCCAGAGTCAGACTAAACACGGAGACATTCAGTCATTCTGCCCCATATATCTGAAACAAACGACCATGAAAGTGCACGTCTCAGGGCTGAAGACTTTTCTTTTTGCCACTGCCTTTTAACAAAGTATATAACGGCCTTAAGAGACTTACTTTAATGTATTTTCTCAACCCTTCAAACATGAGCTATACAAACAGAAGTGTCTGTATAGAATATGTCTGCATCACATAAGGCCAGGCAAGTTTATTTATACGGCACAAGGCAATTCAAAGTGCTTTACAAAAATGAAAGACATTAATAGCATTTAAGAAACATATAAGAAATGATATCTAAAAACACTAATTTAAAAGCAAAGATACATGAATCACAGTTACAGTGCAGTGTGAGATACCACATCTGAACGAACCCCCCCTTTGGAAAATTATAATCTGACCCCATGATACCTTTTAGTTTCGCTGAAACTATTCCTCTTTTTTATTTTTTAAATGCACATAGTTAAGTTTAAGTTGTCTTTTTCTAGGACTTTTTGGTATCCTCCGTGAACCAGGGTCTTGAAACCAAACGGCACACGTAGGGGACTTTAACCCCAATAATGACTTTAACTACCCTACTCAACACAAGGCAATTCAAAGTGCTTTACACAAATGAAAGACATTAAGAAAATGGCATTAAAAAGCAAAGATAATAAAAGTTACAGTGCAGTTTAAGATATTAATATATCAATTAAAAGCAGCGGCAAAAAGAAAGTATTCAGCCTGGATTTAAAAGTAGTCAGAGTTGCAGCGGACCTGCAGGGGTTTCTGGGAGTTTGTTCCAGATATTTGGAGCATAATAACTGAATGCTGCTTTACCATGTTTAGTTCTGACTCTGGGGACAGAAAGCTGACCAGTCCCTGAAGACCTGAGAGATCTGGATGGTTCATAATTTAGGCAGCAGATCAGACATGTATTTTGGGCCTAAACCATTCAAAGCTTTATAAACCAGCAGCAGTATTTTGAAATCTATTCTTTGACACACAGGAAGCCAGTGTAAAGCCTTCAGAACAGGAGTGATGTGATCCACTTTCTTAGTGTTAGTGAGGACTCGAGCAGCGGCGTTCGAATTAGCTGCAGCTTTCTAATAGATTTTTTAGTGAGACCTGTAAAGACAACCATTGCAGTAATCGAGTCTACTGAAGATAAAAGCATGGACAAGTTTTTCCAAATCCTGCTGTGACCATTAGTCTTTTAATCCTAGATATGTTCTTTAGGTGATAGTAGGCTGATTTAGTAATTGTTTTAATGTGACTGTTGAAACTCAGGTCAGAGTCCATGACTACACCTAGATTTCTGGGCTTCATCTGTTGTTTTGAACATTGCAGACTGAAGCTCAGCGCTAACTTTTATACGTTCTGCCTTGGCTCCAAAACCATTACCTCAGTTTTATCTTTGTTTAATTGGAGAAAGTTCTGACACATCCAGTCATTGATTTGTTCAATGCACTTACTCAGTGTTTGAATTGGAGCATAATCTCCTGGTGAAATGGTTATGTAAATGTGGGGTGTCATCCGCATAGCTATGGTAACTTCTTTTGTTGTTTTTCATTATCTGAGCCAGTGGTAGCATGTAGATGTTAAAGAGAAGAGGCCCCAAGATGGAGCCTTGATGAACCCCACGTCATATTTGTCAACTCAGATGTGTATTTACCTATAGAAACAACGTTGTTTCTGTCCTTTAAGTAGGACTCAAACCAATTTAGAACTGTTGATGAAAGTCCCACCCAGTTTTCTAGTCGGTCTAGTAATATGTTGTGGTCAACAGTGTCAAACGCAGCACTGAGATCTAATAATACTAACACTGAAGTTCTGCCACTGTCTGTGTTTAAGTGGATGTCATTGAAGACCTTTACAAGAGCAGTCTCAGTGCTGTGGTTTGGACGAAATCCTGACTGGAACACATCGAAACAGTTATTTAAATGCAAGAAATTACTCAACTGTTGAAAAACAACTTTTTCAATGATTTTACCTAGAAATGGCAGGTTTGATATTGGCCTGTAATTGTTCATTACTGAGGCGTCTAGATTATGCTTTTTTAAGAGCGGTTTAATGACTGCAGTTTTCAGGGCCTGTGGAAAAACACCTGAGTGAAGAGACTTGTTTACTATATGAAGTAGATCTGAGGCCATGCAAGGAAAAACATCTTTTAAAAATCCTGTTGGAATAATATCAAGGCAGCAGGAGGAGGATTTCAGAAGTTGAATAATGTCCTCTAGGTTTTTTTAATCTGATGGAATTGTGTCATGGTGTTTGAATTGATATTAGGTTGACATAGGGACAAAACATTTGCTGTACCTGATGTAGAGGCACTGACTGCTTGTCTGATTTTCTGAATTTTGTCAGTGAAGAAGGAGGCAAAATCATTGCACGCCCTGGTGGATAGAAATTCAGAGGCTACTGACACTGGGGGGTTAGTTAGTCTGTCAACGGTAGCAAACAAGTAACGTGCATTGTTTTTGTTTTTGGTAATGATGTCAGAGAAGAAAGACTGTCGTGCAATTTTCAATTCCAAATTATAAAGGCCAAGTCTCTCTTTATAAGATTTAAAAAAAGAACCTGGAGATTTGTTTTTCGCCACCTGCGTTCAGCTTTTCGACACTCTCTTTTGTCTGTTCTCACGGTCATGGCCTTTCTCCATGGAGATATTTCTTGCTAATCACTTCCTTTACCTTAGTTGGAGCAATGGCATCTATAATCTTTTTAATTTTTGAATTAAAATGATCTACTAGCTCATTTACTGAGATGTTAGTAGGGGCAAGTGTGGATGAAAAATTCTGAGTAAAAATATTTTCAGTTAAATATCGCTTTGTGGTTACTTCTTTTTCAAAATGTTTGTGAACAGAGATAAAGCTCTCAATTCAGACCCTTTGAGATAATTAAGTCCAGAGTGTGCCCCTTATTGTGCGTGGGCTCCGCCACATGCTGAGTCAGTCCATAGTTATCAAGAACACAAAACAGTTCTTTAGCCCCTCTGTCCTGGGGGTTGTCAACATGGATGTTAAAATCACCAACAATGACTAAACGTCAAAGTCAATACACACTATAGACAGCAGTTCAGTAAAATCATCAAAAAAGCTTGCACAGTATTTGGGTGGTCTATAGATATTTAGGAACAGAGCTCGAGAGGAGCATTTCAGCTGAAGGGCCACATATTCAAAAGAAGCAAAGTCCCCATAAGATGTCTTCTTGCATTGAAGGGAATCATTGAACAAAATACTAGCAACTCCACCCCCTTTCTTATGCATTCTTTCCTGACTCATAAAACTAAAGTTGGGAGGGGTTGATTCGATAAGAACAGCTGCACTGTTATTTTGTTCAATCCAATTTTTCCGTTAAAAACATAAAATCGAGATTGTGCTCAGTGATAAAATCATTGATTAAAATTGTTTTTCCTGGCAAAGACCTGACATTTAATAAAGCTAGTTTAAGTTTGTTGAATACACTATCAGCAAGATTTTTTGTGACAAGCTGTGGCTGACATGGAATCACTTCTAAATTTGATAAACTCACACAAACTTTGAGCGCTTCCTGTTTCTAAGCTGATTCCTCACCGCTCTCAATCTATTACCTATCAACACAGATATCGGCAAAGCTACTGGCAGGCAGGGCCCCGGCATGTGCTGGGAAGAGTTGAGAGTGCCATATACGCCCTTGAGCCTGGACCCAGCACATATCAGTAAGAGTTTGCTGCGTTTTGTACACACACAATCCTTATCAGGCCTTCGGTGACCGCAGATGGTGTCTTGAAGGGGGGGGGGGAGGTGGTTGACATAGGCACGGTAATGATACGCATACCTGGTTTGTTCACACTTTGATTTGAATCAGGAAACCGTGTTAACAGATCTATTCAAAACACACTGAACAATGCTGCCGCTTAAAAATGGTTAAAATGTGTTATACTTGCTGCTTCTCTTGAATGTTTGACCTTGACTGTGCAGAATGGACTAGTGCACAGTTTGTTTTCTCAATAATCTGCTGAGGAGCTTTCTCTGCACTCACCATGAATCCTCAGTGTGTATACAAAAGTGATTTGATGACATGACACCTCTTTTTCTCCATGTGATGACAGCCAAAGCAGGTCTGTAAGTTGGTATCCAGACCCTGTGAATGGATCAGAAACAGTGGGAGGTTTGACCTCACTGCGGTCTGGAGGCCTCCGCCTGGTCCGTCTGCAGCTTCTCCCCCCCCCTCCAACCTCCATGGTGCAGTACACGATGCGGTTTGGGGCCACAGACTTCAGACCCAGAACCTCCACGATCACTATCTGCAAAAACACCAGAGAGGAAACCCACGACGACTCTTTAAAATACATGTTCCCATCTGAACAAACTATCAGCAAACACAATATATTCAGTTAAATGCTGTATGGTAGTTCTAACAATTACAAATTAATAATAGTACCTATTATATGATATTTCAGAATAAAGTGAAAATTACAAACACTTAGAAGGGGTTAACAGGGGTTGTATATGGAATATAGGCTCTTTCTCCACCCCACTACTCTCGTATTTTAAGGTTAATTTATTTGCGAGATAGAGGCAAAACGCACAATGAACAACATTACAAATTCATTGAACTGATAGATTTATTTTTGTTTAAACATTGTAATTAAGGCTTTATTGTGAATTATTTTTTCTACAGAACTAGTTTTCATGAAAATCTAATATGGTGACAGCCTTAAGGTATGAACAAAAAAGGATCAAATGGATCTCTGAAATGTTCAATATGTCATGATTGATGTCTTAAGTGTAATTGATTGCCAAAAATACGAAAACGCACATAAATCCAAGTTAGAGATGAATTTGAATGATGGAAACAATATTTTTGTTATTTTCTTGAGATATTGCGTTACATAATACTACCAGGTTTTTTTTTACCAAGATAATCTATTAGTAAAAATCTGATATTGATACAAAATGGTGGAAATCATGTTCAATATATTTTGCTTTCTAAGGAAACTATTTCAGCTTTCACATGTAATTAAAACATACAACATTGCCATATACAGTAACAAGTACACACACCACACACACACCTCCAGAGTGAAGGACAGCACCACGTCGGACTTGGACAGGACGTCCCCCTCGTCCATGTCCAGGAAGGAGTTGTTCATGTTGGAGCGTTTGAGCTTCTGCTTGAAGTCCGGCCCCCCCTTAGAGACCGGCAGACTCTCCAGGTTGGCCATCAGCAGGTTCACTGAAGACCGCAGCTCCTCCACGAAGAGGGGCTCCATCTCTGAGGAGAGGAACCGGGGGGAACGGACGTCCTGCAGGACACACACACAGGGACACTGTGAACACTCTGCCCCTCCATGTGAGGTCGGCCCAGACCCTAGGGGTTTTTTAAATCTACACTAAAAACACACTTCTTCTCTCTGGCCTTCTAGTTAGAGCGGAGCACGACTCCTGACTTTTCCTTGTGTTTTATTTGTTATATATATCTGTTGTAATTTATTGTCTTTTAGTTGTGATTGTAGTAATGTGTTTTTATTACATGTACAGCACTTTGGCTCGACCAAAAATCGCTTTTAAATGTGCTTTATAAATAAAACTGATTTGATCACACCACACACACACACACCCACACACACACACACACACACACACACACACCAACACACACACACACACACACACACACACACACACACACACACACACACACACACACACACACACACACCACACACACACACACACACACACACACACACACACACACACACACACACACACACACACACACACACACACACACACACACACACACACACACACACACACACACACACACACACACACACACACACACACACACACACACACACACACACACACACAACTCATTAATTCAGTTCACCAGTAGAGTGATGCATGGTTGATTTATATCTGTAGGCCGACCATAATTATATGTATATATCCAAAATGGAGCGAGAGTTACGAAAGCCAATTTCAATATAGTTTTTTAATTCTGATTTTAACAAGTTCATATGTGACGAGTTTATGTTTAATTAATATTAACTCAGTGTGTTCTCACCCTGCCGATCCTCTCGGCCAGCTGCAGCCTTCCCGTCCAGCTCTCTGGGATCTGAGCCGCCTGCTCGTCCACGTTGTCCAGCTGAGAGGAACATCAGAAACACAACGAGTGTCATCAGAGAGCCAAGGGGTCAATACAACAATCAGAGAGGGGGGGGGGGATCCACTCTCAGTAAGTGGATTTAAAGGATGCTCAGTTGTCTATTGATTAACCCAAGGTGGTAACAGGCAACGGTTAATTATCAATCAGGAGTGAGGCGCTGAAATTAGAGGTTTGACAACTTCATCGTTTCTCTGGACCAATGACAGAGCAGACAACCATGTGTACTTTGGAAAAGTTTAGGAGCTAAAGCTTCAGGTGTTTCACTCAAGTTCATCTGAAACAGCAAAAAACACTCTGTTGAAGTTATTTAATATATTTTATAAAACGGACAAGTCAATCAAGCAATCTGATTGGTTCTTAGCCGTGATATAATGAGCGTATATCACGGGTAGAATTGTAGTTACTTTTCACAAGTCATGTATCCCTCCGCGTCTGAGAAAAGCAACAACCGTTACAACTGTTACATTACGTCCGTTACGAAACTAACTAACTAACAAAGCTTAAGATGGAAACATGTAAGGTTAACTTTGACCTCCGGGGGGGTCTTACTATGGAGGAGTGGATTGAGGAGTGCCTATCTCCAGAACAAAAAGCACCTAAACGACGACATGCAGAGCTACGTGAAGAGCAGGTAGACCAACTGGAAAAGTATCACCATTCAAAAGCTTTCTGATGCGGGTCTTGAAACAAAGCAGAGAGATTATGACCGTCAGTGGCCACAGGTGCGAAAGCTCTCTCCAGAGCTACTGGAAGCCCAATCTCTGGGACCGGAGAAAGTGGAGCAATATTCTCGCCACGCCAAGCAACAGCCTAGAACAACCTCAACCTATACAAGTAACCACGTAAGCCATGCTACTGATGCTGGACAGTTTTTCAGTGGCTGCACAATAAACAGCAACATACACATTAATGTAAATAAATAGCCAAATAATGGATCAACGCTCTCTGTCTAATATGTTCGCTAGCTGTTAGTGTTGTTGCACCTCGCACTATGTTTCGTGCAGAAGGCAACGGAGGGACTATTTTATTTTGAACATCATTATTTACTAATAAAAACTATTTAAATTAGAGTGTGTATTTTTCTTTCATATTGCCACACTTGGTAACCGTTTTATAAACGCAATAGCTGACTTCAGGCTGTGATATATGGTCATTATATCACAGCTAAGGGGCGTGGTTCGGCCCGACGCAAAGCGGAGGGTCGACAACCCCCTTATACCACGGCCCTGTCGTGAGCTATTGCTTAAATATAATATTGAAGTGAAGGGAAAAACTCTAAACTTCTTTAACACTGTCTCAGTAGTTCATTTGACTTTATGACTGGACAGATATTCATAAAATCCTTTGTGAGGTTGTAGGGCTTTTTGAACATTAATGCATGGAAATATGTCACAGTAGAGACACAAACATAGAAAAATCAACCTGAAAATGAGCAGAATATGTCCTCTTTAACTAAGTAAAGTCAAATCTAAGTAGTGTGTGTTTAAGTTAAAACAACATATTTTTTATTACGTCTTTTTAACCTTTTCTAGGCGACAGTGCCCAGACGTAGACAACCTGGGCGTGGCTGAATCAGACACTTATGTTCAACAATTATTTGTATGTCATGTTGGGAAAGCCTTGGACCTCAGATTTGTATTGCCAAAACTCAGCTGTAGCTACTGTGCAAATCACAATCAAACTTAGAAATGGTTATGGTTCTTGGTTTGGGCGGCCCTTTATCAGACTGTATGAGCGGCTATATGTTCATTAATTAAAACGTTATGAATAGATTCATGTGAGAGGAGAGGATGGTGTGTTTCACTTGATGTCAGCGAGACTCAAAGAGGAGATGAAAGCAGAGGGAAACTTGACGAGGTTTGCTGAGTGTGCAGAAAACAGCGCCTCGTTTCACAAATCAGTAACGAACAGAGGCGTCGCAAAGTAAAATCTGAGATAAAGCAGCTCTGATGGAAATAGTCTCGAAGCCAAAGAGACAAGTGGGACCATCAGAGGAGATAACAGGAGGACAGATAAGCTGTTTAATTTCAGCCTGTTTTTAAAACGGGGAGCAGAAAATCAGTTAGAAATCAGCCGTCTCAGTTTCAGAGGACGTGGAGAGAAAACGCTGAGCAGCACATTCTGAAATAAAAATCAAACTGAGCTACAGAAGAACAGTTTTGTGGAAGTATGTTCCAAAAATTCATTTATAAAGAAGTGCTTGTTTATGTACGTACTTTGTAAAGTTGAAACAACTGTCTTTGTTGTTGGAACTTACCTAAAATGTTTTATGGTCTTATTTTAACAATGTGATCACATGACTCCTTCTGATGTTACTGCAGATCTGCTGTAAGCTAGCTAGCTAACGTAGCTAACCTAGTCATTTACAGATTTACTGACAAACACTGACAGTTACAGTATGAGACGACTAACTCTGAGACGGAGACAGTTGTTCAGCCTTATTATCCTGAACGTCACCAAGCGTCCCAGCTGTGTGCGTCACTTTTTAGTGTCCCTGGTTTCTTAGCTGTGTGCGTCACTCTTTATTGTCCACCTGGTTCTCCCAGCTGTGTGCGTCACTTTTTATTGTCCCCTGGTCTCCCAGCTGTGTGCGTCACTCTTTAGTGTCCCCTGGTCTCCCAGCTGTTGTAAGTCACTTTTTAGTGTCCCTGGTTTCTTAGCTGTGTGCGTCACTCTTTATTGTCCCCTGGTCTCCCAGCTGTGTGCTTCACTTTTTAGTGTGCCCCTGGTTCTCCAGCTGTGTACGTCACTTTTTAGTGTCCCCTGGTCTTCTCCAGCTGTGTGCGTCACTTTTTAGTGTCCCCTGGTCTCCCAGCTGTGTGCGTCACTTTTAGAGGCCTGGTTTCTTAGCTGTGTGCGTCACTCTTTATTGTCACCTGGTCTCCCAGCTGTGTGCGTCACTTTTTATTGTCCCCTGGTCTCCCAGCTGTGTACGTCACTTTTTAGTGTCCCCTGGTCTCCCAGCTGTGTGCGTCACTTTTTAGTGTCCCTGGTCTCTTAGCTGTGTGCGTCACTCTTTAGTGTCCCCTGGTCTCCCAGCTGTGTGCGTCACTTTTTAGTGTCCCCTGGTCTCTTAGCTGTGTGCGTCACTCTTTAGTGTCCCCTGGTCTCCCAGCTGTGTGCGTCACTTTTTAGTGTCCCTGGTCTCCCAGCTGTGTGCGTCACTCTTTAGTGTCCCCTGGTCTCCCAGCTGTGTGCGTCACTCTTTTAGTGTCCCCTGGTCTCCCAGCTGTGTGCGTCACTCTTTAGTGTCCCTGGTCTCTTAGCTGTGTGCGTCACTCTTTAGTGTCCCCTGGTCTCCCAGCTGTGTGCGTCACTTTTTAGTGTCCCCTGGTCTCCCAGCTGTGTGCGTCACTTTTTATTGTCCCCTGGTCTCCCAGCTGTGTAAGTCACTTTTTTAGTGTCCCCCTGGTCTCCCAGCTGTGTGCGTCACTCTTTAGTGTCCCCTGGTCTCCAGCTGTGTGCGTCACTCTTTAGTGTCCCCTGGTCTCCCAACTGTGTGCGTCACTCTTTAGTGTCCCGTGGTCTCCCAGCTATGCGCGTCACTCTTTAGTGTCCCCTGGTCTCCGTTGTCTTTTGAGCTTCTTCAGCGTTTTGTAATCTGCAGCTTTTTAGTAAACGCTGCGCATGTTTCCTCAAGTTGCTGAATGTTTTCGAAATGCTGCATGTGTTGCTGAAGATAGTTTCTACGTGTGCATGTTGTAAAGGGGAGTTTGAGATTTTATTTGTAGCATCTGACAGCAATCAATGACACATTCAGGCCCCGGAGATATTTTAAAAAACAGTTATCTGAAAAGTATTTTGGGTGATAGATAAAAATAATTAGCGTTGCCGTCACCTCTTGTCACCACTTCCTGTCGGGCTGACATCCGCTGCACTAATTGCAGAGGCATGGAGATTTTCACGCCTGATTTGACAGATTTAGTTTCTGCTGACAAAAAGTATCAGAAGTCTGTCGGTGTGGATCCGTGTGCGGAGAGACATTTAGATTTATTCTGCGGGCGTTTCTGATCACTGCCGCCACTAATCAACAACACCGCTTTTTTTGAGGAGGAATACAGGACTTCATTATCAGAGGGATGGAGGGTCGAAATAAACTGCCTCAATATGACATGACAGATGCACTTTAAATGTCTTGTGATGATGTTTTAATTATTCAATGTTTATCTTCTGAAAGGCATTCAGTGTTGATGAGGGTGGTAAGAATAAGGTGTTTATGATTTGAATAATTATTAAGAATCTATAATTTATTTTTTTAAATCATAATTGATGTGAGGTATGGAGTTTGAAAATATGTTATTCAAGACCTTTTGGGATTTTGAAACTTTATAGAGTTTGCCATTTTATTAAAGTTTTGATGCTTTTCTTTAGAGCTTCTGGTGTGTTTGTTGTGTTTGTGATGTGTGTGTGTGTGTGTGTGTGAGATTACTGTACGTGGTCAGGAAGAAACAATGGCTGCTTGTCTTACTCTGCATTCATGCTGGTGTCTCTCATTAATTACACTCGATCCAATTAACAGTCCTGCGATAAACACACCACAGTCTGTGTAATCACAACAGGTTCAACACACACCCACACCATGCATAGCAAAGAAAGAATGTGATGTCATTTTGAGACGCTACCCTGCATATTATTTATTTTTCATTGATTTATTTTATAATATTTATTATCATAATTATTATACATTTATTTTTCTGTCCTTAATTCACACACTTTTTATTTTA
Source organism: Trematomus bernacchii (assembly GCF_902827165.1). Taxonomy (NCBI): domain Eukaryota; kingdom Metazoa; phylum Chordata; class Actinopteri; order Perciformes; family Nototheniidae; genus Trematomus; species Trematomus bernacchii. The sequence goes on along the minus strand of NW_022987519.1, from coordinate 502,072 downwards.
TTTTATGTTTTAACTGCACATTCTTACGTTAAAGGTGGGGTAGGTAATTTTGGAGAAACCAGCTCGAGTGCGCTAGAATTGAAAAATACACGACCGGAGAAAATCTACCACTTCCTTACAGAGCCCCTCCTCCAACACACACGAACGCACACATGACCAATGAGGGCACGAGATAAGTTTGTGCACAGATGGAAGGCTGACAGGCAGGTAGGCCATCCAGTTACTTAGCCGGGCCGGCTCAGATGATTGGGTCGTGCTTTTTACAGTACCACGGCTTCCACAGATGAAATATTTTAATGTATTTATTGTCAAAGCATTTAATGTATTCATTGCTATCGGGATGTTAAGAGCATTCCATGGAATATAACAAGTGCTTTCTGAAGTGAATTACCTACCCCACCTTTAACTTCTAATGTTTATATACATAATATAATATCTTTCTATTTATATATTATTTATTTGTAAAAAATAATCAATTGTCGTTTTTTTTTTTTTTAATGTCGCCCCTATACATTTGTTCTTGCCTAAACAACAGCTCCATTTGCAAAAACATATATATTTCAGAATAAGACACAAGGAAACAGATTTAACAGAGGCTGAAGGCAAATGTGTTCAACACCCTTAACGGACATCTGATCTGAGATTTAACTCTGTATTTATTTTAGGATTCACTGGCACACAAAAGAGTGCTTCAGTCTGACCTCCACAATTACTGACCCACCCACAGCCTGACTGCATGCCACTAAAATGAAAAACACACAGATCCGAGTGCATGCTGGCTTTGTTACCATGACTTCTATTATGTGCTCTATGTTGGCTGCTTTCTAATTTTGCCTCTAAGTATTTCTATGACGACCAGGCTTCATGTTAACTCTGTTAAAGTCTCTGCAACATGTCAGAGAGCCTCACACACACTCTTACACACTCATCTAAACATACATGGAGGAGGGGAAACATCTCATTAAGCACTAGCATCATGTAACTTAATAAACAACCCTACATTAGCCACCTTTAGCTTAGCGGTGGTGAGGTGAAGTCATGTGACCGTGCTGTAGTTCCTTTATAGCCCAACATTAGCCGCCTTTAGCTTAGCGGTGGTGACGTGAAGTAATGTGACCGTGCTGTAGTTCCTTTATAGCCCAACATTAGCCGCCTTAGCTTAGCGGTGGTGATGTGAAGTCATGTGACCGTGCTGTAGTTCCTTTATAGCCCAACATTAGCCGCCTTTAGCTTAGCGGTGGTGATGTGAAGTCATGTGACCGTGCTGTTAGTTCCTTTATAGCCCAACATTAGCCCCCTTTAGCTTAGCGGTGGTCACGTGAAGTCATGTGACCGTGCTGCAGTTCCTTTATAGCCCAACATTAGCCACCTTTAGCTTAGCGGTGGTGACGTGAAGTCATGTGACCGTGCTGTAGTTCCTTTATAGCCCAACATTAGCCGCCTTTAGCTTAGCGGTGGTGACGTGAAGTCATGTGACCGTGCTGCAGTTCCTTTATAACCCAACATCAGCCGCCTTTAGCTTAGCGGTGGTGACGTGAAGTCATGTGACCGTGCTGTGGTTCCTTTATAGCAGTGACCATTAACTGGTGGCCCGCGGGCCACATCCGGCCCGCCAGACATTCTCATCCGGCCCGCACGACGGGGGTGACTGTGGCGTTTGCTTGAGTTGGTTAGTGCGTTCGCCCCCTCACTCACTTCAAAATTCTTGGGCTATATATAAAAAGTGCTGGCCCGCGAAAGTGTCTATTGGATACATTTTGGCCCTTGGACAAATGTAGTTGGTGATCCCCGCTTTATACCAACCCAGTCTCACGGCATTTCGTGTTATAGTCACGAAATTAATCTATTGATTGATTCGCCATTTCTTTCGTGTCACACAGAACGATTTTAAAAGCAATGTAAATAATAACAAATTAAAAGGAAAAAAAGATGACATAAAATACAGATTTCAGTATTCTGAGGCTCTGAGCCATTTCTTTTCCTCACTGACGGAAAAAAAAACTCCGACATTATACAATTTAAAATAAAAGGGATAGGGTTAGGCTTAGGGTAAGATTATTGAGTAAGAACATGTTTTTATTGAACCACACAGCTTCCGGTCTTCCAAGACCCGACCGGACAAAAACACGTGTTGCAGGCACGAAACATACTACCAATAGAAATACATTGCATTTAAATCGTTCTGTGTGACAATGAAAAAAATGCTAAATCGTGTTGGTGAACACGAATCAATAGGTTAAAATTATTTTCGTGACTATAACACGATAATGCCGTGAGACTGGTTGTTTATAGCCCGACAGCAGCCGCCTTTATTGTACCTGAAGCTCACTGATTTGATGTTTCTTTCTAACAGCAATGCATTCTGGGACTTGTAGTTGGAAAGGGACTTTAGTGATGTTGCTGTGTTGCTGTGTTGTAATAAAAATATAGAAATTGTCGATATAAATAGAAAACAATGAGGTAAATACTGTACCGGCCCACACATATTTAGTCTTTTTCTCCCTGCACTCATCTTCGGATCTGTCCATTTCCCATGTGAGCACTACAGCGTCAGTAGTATCAGAGCACAAAGCCTGGAGGTAAAGCTGTCTTATTACAAACCCAGCACCTGCTGCGCACAAACACAGCGGATCCCAGACCAATCATCCGACAAAGAGATGAAAGAGTGACGGAGAAAAGACACAATTACACCCTGCCATCAGTTTACTGCGGACAATCAGAAGGAGATCAGAGAGGGAGGACATGGAGATGCAGGTTAAAACAAATTAAACACCAAAGAAGAAGAAGAAAGCAGGAGCAGATTATGGACATTGGGCAGCAGCCTGGTCATTTGTTAGAGCTGCAGCTACCTGCCTCTCCAGCTAATGAGAGACGACAACAGAACGAACCAAACAGAAATCAAATGGACCCCCACTCAGCTGAGCGGACCCGTGTTTCTGGCAATAAAACTCATGAATAATGGAACCGAACGGACACTAACAACAGTGATGGCAATACAAAATGCATGCCTGAGGCTGCGTTCACAACAAACGTGTCCAAATGTTTCACTGAAAATGTTCCTGTAGTAATTCCCCCTGGTAATGAATATGTTTATTGAAGTTTTTAAAGCTATGAAATGCACGTGTCCTGACAACAATCTCAAGGAGAACTTTATTCAACTTAATTTACTTTTGATTAGATATAATGTCACCAAGTTTAGCAGTTAAACAACCAAACCTTAATATGTAATAATTACTATGCCATCAAGTCTCAGGAACCAACTACAAATAGTCTATATGTGGTGTTCCCTTCCCTCTAGTGTGTTCTATAGGTGTTAGTGCATGTAAATGGTCTGCAAAGGCTAAAATCCCTGTTCCCTCCAGAGGGAGTGTCTCTCCCACACACTCACAATATAATCAAGTGTTAAATCAGACTGTAGTTCCACCTGGAGTAAATCCACAAGCTACCCTGCAGTATACAAAGTCATTCAAACTAGCTGCACCTTACCAGCTTTGAGAACACTTTCATGATCAATCATTATAAAACATATCATATATATTTATTCTGAAATGGACCAATCTGCACAATGACTACTTTTACTGTCGCTACTTTCACTATATTTTGATGATAATACTTTTCTACTTTTACTTGAGTAACATTTTGAATGCAGGGACTTTTACTGTAACAGAGTATTCCTACACTCTGGTACTTCTACTTTTACTCAAGTACAAGATCTGGGTACTTCTACTTTTACTCAAGTACAAGATCTGAGTACTTCTACTTTTACTCAAGTACAAGTCTGAGTACTTCTACTTTTATTCAAGTACAAGATTGAGTACTTCTACTTTTATCAAGTACAGATCTGAGTACTTCTACTTTTACTCAGTCAAGATCTGAGTACTTCTAACTTTTACTCAAGTACAAAGGATCTGAGTACTTCTACTTTTATCAAGTACAAGGTCTGAGTACTTCTACTTTTATTCAAGTACAAGATCTGAGTACTTCTACTTTTACTCAAGTACAAGATCTGAGTACTTCTACTTTTACTCAAGTACAAGATCTGAGTACTTCTACTTTTACTCAAGTACAAGATCTGAGTACTTCTACTTTTACTCAAGTACAAGATCTTGTACTTGTACTTTTACTCAGTACAAGTCTGAGTACTTCTACTTTTACTCAAGTACAAGATCTGAGTACTTCTACTTTTACTCAAGTACAAGGTCTGAGTACTTCTACCTTTTACTCAAGTACAAGATCTGAGTACTTCTACTTTACTCAAGTACAAGATCTGAGTACTTCTACTTTTCACTCAAGTACAAGGTCTGAGTACTTCTACTTTTATTCAAGTACAAGATCTGAGTACTTCTACTTTTACTCAAGTACAAGATCTGAGTACTTCTACTTTTACTCAAGTACAAGATCTGAGTACTTCTACTTTTACTCAAGTACAAGATCTGAGTACTTCTACTTTTACTCAAGTACAAGATCTGAGTACTTCTACTTTTATTTACTCAAGTACAAGATCTGAGTACTTCTACTTTTACTCAAGTACAATCTGAGTACTTCTACTTTTACTCAAGCAAGATCTGAGTACTTCTACTTTTACTCAAGTACAAGATCTGAGTACTTCTACTTTTACAAGCAAGATCTGAGTACTTCTACTTTTACTCAAGTACAAGATCTGAGTACTTCTACTTTACTCAAGTACAGATCTGAGTACTTCTACTTTACACAAGTACAATCTGAGTACTTCTACTTCTACACAAGACTGAGTACTTCTACACAAGCACCTGAGTACTTCTACACAAGCACCTGAGTACTTCTACACAAGCACTGAGTACTTCTACACAAGCACCTGAGTACTTCTACTTCTACACAAGCACCTGAGTACTTCTACACAAGCACCTGAGTACTTCTACACAAGCACCTGAGTACTTCTCCCACCTCTGGATTTATGGTTTCCACAAAGATCAAAACAACTTGAAAAATGATCTCTAAGGTTTTGCAGAGAATGTTAAAGAAGCTTAATACATTTCTGTATTCATAGCATCATCACGGCTCTGCACTTTATTCCAATGTGTCCCCGTGGTTCACTGTCGACTCAATACAACTCTGAGTTTAATTACATTATGTTTTATTCACACTTAAGCATAAAGAGGGAGTGGCACCTGGCATGCCAGATTAAAAAACTGCAGGATTTTCTAAAGTCTAATGGACTCCTAAAATTCAACAGAATGGACGGAGAGGGAGGAGATGTGAGGGCAATTTGTGTAGAAAGATACGAGTCATAATTCAATCAAATGTGAACACAAAGACATGATACACATACTTGTACATTCAGTGGGACTCACAATTCCTTAAGATATCATTATCCCCAATGCCCATGATGAATAAACATCAATACTGTAAATCCGCTTCATAGATCAATGATGCTACTATAACTTAAGAATGATCAGGTTTCAGAGTTTATTTTTGTATTAAAGTAATCCAGTAATAGGTGTTGGTATATTCATGGGTACACTGCAAACAGGAAGTGTTAATAGCTAGTTCTGCTTACTATTAGTGGTCCCAATTTCCAGGAATTTTCCAAATCCTAGTAAGCGCAAATATGGTAAAATATGTGAAAATATCTGAATGAAGTATTGTGGAGCTGCAGACGAGTCCCGACCTTCAAAACTGTTTTCTACAGACTTAAAAAACCCTAACCCTAACCCTAACCATAACCATAACCATAACCATAACCATAACCATAACCCTAACCCAAGAAAATAAAACTATAATAATTTTAACATATTTTTCAATGATAATGTAAATAAGTTTCAAGAATAACCATTACTTTTAATAGTGAATTATAACGCAATTACAATATCAGTCAAAATAATCTCCGAATCTTTCTCCAAATCATGCAGCCCTAATTCTTAATCAAAGCTTCCACGGACTAATTGATTTACTTCTACCATCTATCTTTGTCTTTAGAGTTGTATACTTAGAACCACATAGTATTCCAGTGGTTGTTTTGAAGTCCTCAGACGTTTGTTGGAGTAAATATCTTGAGAGGTTTCTGGATAATGGCTCAGTGTTTGTCCCTCTGAGTGCAGATGAACACCTGGACTCTCCCTCCCTCTGCAGCTGGAAGTCCTCCTCTCTTCTATTCTTAATCTCCCTCCATCCCCCCCTCTGACAGAGGAGCACACCTCTCTGACTCGCTAAGTCACGCTAATCTTTTATTTGTATCCTCCGCCTCTGCTCTCACTTCTTCAATTTTAGCAAATTTGTTATGTTGATGAAGAGACAGTACAGTGACAATACTTTCCCATACAAGTAGTGAAGTTGGGAGGACAAAGAAATGAATATAGAGCATTTGTATCTGCTCAATGTGAGAGGCTCCCGTGTATGGATGTCATGTATAGTGTAAACAGAGTGGTGCAGGAATGAGTCCTAAAACCCAGGCATGAGTCAGTGTTTTAATACTTCCCGTTCCTTAGCCTGAAAGCAAAAGTTTTTTTTTTAATGTGTTTCTTGTCGTTATCCTGAAATGAGGTCTATTTCAGTCTATACCCCACTGGGGAATGCCTGAAGTCTTTATGCGTCTTTGAAAGTCGCTAACAAGTGACTTAATGACGCTACTAAACAAACATCACACCGAACATTAGCCACCTTTGGCTTAGTGGTGGGGGACGTGAAGTCATGTGAGGCGGCTGTGGCTCAGTGGGGTTAGTGTGCTGGACTTCGAATCAGGGGGTAACAAGTTCGAGTCCCACTGCAGTCAGCATGTCAGTGTGTCCCTGAGACACTTCACCCCAAATTGCTCCTGTGGGATTGTCCACAGTACTGAATGTATGTAAGTCGCTTTGGATAAAAGCGTCTAACAAATGACATGTAATGTAATGTGACCATGTCAGCATCATAAACATTTGTTTGACAGAGAGATTATTTTCTGCAATAATCCAAAATCCCATTGGCTTTTTGTCAAGGGAGCCCCAAAAATACATCATCCCAGCACCACTCTAATCAAAGGGGGCCAAAGCCCGACAATAAAAAGATGATAGGAGGCGTGTGTGGCGCAGTGGGTTAGTGCGTTGGTGTTCGGATCAGGGGAGCACAGGTTCAAACCCCACTGCAGTCAGCATGTCGTGTCCCTGAGACACTTCACCCCAAATTGCTCCTGTGGGGATTGTCCACAGTATTGAGTATGTAAGTCGCTTTGGATAAAAGCGTCTAACAAGTGACATGCAATGTAATGATACGCAAATAAGATGTAGAGATGCGAAACCTTCAGGTAGAGATTGGATGCAGGGTTTTTTTTCTTAATGCAATGAAGAGCTATTTAATTGTCAAGCTTATATACTGAACTGATAGTAATAACTTTAATGTGTGCACTGTGCAGCTGCATTATCCATGAAGTACCAGACAGGACTTCCTGCTGATACTCAATATTAAAAGGACCCTTTTTTTTTCATGAGCACGGTACCTTTTATAACCCCTCCTAACGGTGATATAACAGGAAGGACTCCGAGGTCTACTCCTTATGTCAGCTGTCGCTCCAGGTAACAGAGAGCAGATCGTGTTTCTGACCGTGCCCCGAGGGTTAATTAACCTTCACAAGTTCAAACATCCTCGGCCCCATGCTGCCTCAGGAGTGGCTCCTCTTTCAAATGATGGCTTATGGACAGAAAGGTCAGGAGCCAGAGCCCAGTCTGCTCTGATGGTTAGCTGGCCGGACTCTGTGTGATTGGTCAAACCGCTTAGAGATTCCCGCCCCTTATCCTATCACGTACAATGTGTTGGAGCACTAGCCAATAGAAGAATAAACGTTCTATACTGATTGCTACCTTTTTTCTTTTCTTCTATATTTAAAGAAAGTGTTCTCTCATTGCCGCTATCGAAACATCTCTCCAACTTTAAAACAATCTGACTTTTTTAAACTTTCGTTTCTTATTCCTGTTTGGTCCTCCACCAACTCCTGAGAAAAACATCTCTTAAACTGATACACATTTCTCTTTTCTTCACAGCTAGCTGCTCACCTTCTGTTGTTTGATGTTTGCCACCACCCTCACCAGCTAAGTGTGAATTCCCATTATCCTTGATGATGTCGATCGCAAAGTGATGCGTTGCCCCCCCGTTTCTTGCTAGATTGCAGGACCATTTATAAAACAAATTGTTGTCACTTCAACACACAAAACACGGGGGGGAAAAGGGTCTGAGTGGAAACATTTAAAAGTTACCATTGACGGTCTCTCTCTGTTTGGTAATGAAAGAGATTTCAAGTTGTTGTGAACATGCTTTTCTGAGGCACAGAGATTATAGGAAACCCAGGAAACACAGGTGGAGAGTTCAACACAAGCTTCATGCTCCTTCTTTGTCTCCCCCGGTTTCTATTCTGGCGCCTAATGAAGGAGGACAAATATAGAAAGGGTCCTAGCAACAGACTCAGTTGTGTTTGTTATACAGGAGAGGATGATATCTCAATGGACCCGTGAAGCACATCTGTAAATGCTAGCTATTTATGTTCAGAGTGAAGGGAAACAAACAGCAGAGGATTGCTGAGGATTACTGACGCACTTCTTCCTCCTCTGCAGGTGGTGGGATTCAGAGAAAGTCTGCTCACCCAAATGAACACAAAGAGGCACAGATTTCCTCTCCCCCTCCAGTGGGGTCCATCCAAGCAGAGAGCTGTGGGTTGATTCGGTCACAATGAGGAACGAGGACCCCCAAATGCCTCTTCTTCATCCCATAGTTCCATGCAGGTCTGACAACAACGTTTCATTACCCATGGCAGATCAGCCCTTCTGCTGCCTTGTACATCGTGTGGAAGTCACCGGATAGGCGAAGAAGTCAAACACCTTCGGAAAGTCACGAGTCAGCTTAAATCAATCTGTTTATTACACTGGTATGAACCCAAAATGAACATATGTGTAAGCTTGTGGTAAAGTCAATTCAAGCATCTAACCAAAAACACATCTAAACACCATTGACTTCCAGATGAGGGGAAAGGAGTGATAAAATGCCAACTATAATATAATCATTATTCCATGGCAAATCAGCCCTTCTCACTGACATCGTGTGGGAAGTCACAGATACATGAAGAAGTCAAACCCTGTTGGGTTCATAACATCGTCTGGAGACGCTCAGTGAGAGCTTTACTCACTGTCAAGTCACGAGTCGGCCTAAATCAATGTTTTTTATTACAGTGGTAGGAACCCAAAAAAACGATGGCGGCCGGTGATGATGGCTGCCGTGTCCTTTGGCTCCTCTCCAACTCTGCCTTTTTTTCGTATTATTTCAGTGTTTACATTCATCATGTCCTATATATATGTTGCACTTGTTGGAGGAGCCTGTGACCTGAGTTTCCCATTGACATATCTACACTGTAGCTATGTACAAATTGGTTGATGATTGGCTAATGGCCAAAAAATCGTTATGACATCGTAAAGTGGCCAAAATCTGATCAGCTCATTTTCAGACAGGTTTTTATAAAAATGGATCAGGACAAAAAGAGAGAGGGGACACATGTTGATGTAGAAGACATGAAGAAGAGAACAGGGACACAACAGAAGGGGGACACATGTTGATGTAGAAGAGACATGAAGAAGAGGGGACACATGTTGATGTAGAAGAGACATGAAGAAGAGGGGACACATGTTGATGTAGAAGAGACATGAAGAAGAGGGACACATGTTGATGTAGAAGAGACATGAAGAAGAGGGGACACATGTTGATGTAGAAGAGACATGAAGAAGAGGGGACACATGTTGATGTAGAAGAGACATGAAGAAGAGGGGACACATGTTGATGTAGAAGAGACATGAGAAGAGGGGACACATGTTGATGTAGAAGAGACATGAAGAGAGAGGGGACACATGTTGATGTAGAAGAGACATGAAGAAGAGGGGACACATGTTGATGTAGAAGAGACATGAAGAAAGAGGGGACACATGTTGATGTAGAAGAGACATAGAAGGAGGACACATGTTGATGTAGAAGAGAACATGAAGAAGTGGATTTTGCATAATAGGTGACCTTTAATATACAGTGTATGAAGTGTGTGTGTCTCACCTGGCAGGCGTTGTACAGCAGCTGGTGCTCGAACTTGCGGACCCGAGGATCTGCTGGAACATCTCGTACAGCTGCTCCTTGCTGAGGATGAGCTCGGACACGGCGCTCAGGTGCGCTCGCTGCGGCTGCCGGCGCACGTCCTCCTCTCCGCGATAGATGGCGTCGTACTTGGTGATCCAGGAGCTCAGCACCGTCTCTTTGCTCAGGCCGTCGATCTCCGGCAGGCTGCGACGACGCCGCTCGATGTTCTTCTTGAAGACCTCGCGGAAGTCGTTGGCCGAGCAGCCGCCGCTCTGACCATCCGGGAAACTCGCTCGCTCTTCAGGAAGCCCTGCAGAGGACAGAGGGGGATCAACAATGAGCACTAGTCTATTTATTTTAGAGGTGAATCCAGCTCGCACCGTCCTTCCAGCATTTCCCTATTTTGACCTATTTGTATATAAAGACTATATTGAAATTTAGATTGAGGTTTATTTACTTTAATTCGTTTATTTGACCTTAAAGTTACATAAAAATGTAAAAGTTTATACTAAATACTATTTTCTTGACTTTCATTAAAGATATTGTGAATGGGGAAATAAAAGAGATTGAACTTCTTATATATTTTTTTTAAATGTTGACTTTTTTTCTTTAACCTGAGCCTGTTTTCATGTTTCAGGCTCGAAAATGACATGCCCAAAACAAATGACTACAACTTAACTTCTAAAAAGGGTTATATGAATAATTTCTTTTATCAAGCAAGGTTACATCTGTGAGTTGATGTAGAAGTGTCAAAATCAATATAGATGTTTTTTATTTTAAAGAAAATTCAGATTTTACATAGTAAAAAACTGTAAATTATAGTGTCCGTCCAAAGATTATTTTTACTTATAGTGAAAACTACCCTTGGATGATGGGTTAGTAGACTAAAGCTTTAGGAATCCAAAGTACAACATATAATAAGTACCCTGTATCAAGATTGATGCAAAACAAGTGACATTTTACCTTTTTAGAGAGATTTAGCCAAAACCCCCACTTCTGGGGTCATTTGGGTGGATTTGGACCTATCTCTGGTCCCCCTTGCTCGATTGGGATCGTGACACAACCTTTCTGACCGTTAGAGCCAATAGATCGAAGGGGAGGCCACACACCACACTCATTGTAAAGAGAAAAGGTGGGGGCTGCGCGTCTAGAAATGAAACTAGATTTGCAGATTTTCTCCTTCTGGAGTTTGGAAACTAAAAAGCAGTTTTTATTGCTTATGGATTATCAGAAATAATTTCAAAGAAGGCACAGATACATTGGATGAACCTATGGATTAACTGCAGCATCGTTTTTTTTATCGTTTGAATGCCATTGAAGACCAGTTTTGACCAAGGTAAGCCATGTTAGCGTTTCAGCTACTTAGCTCCACATGTTTATGATGTACGCTTTCGTTTATAGCGTCGCGAATGTTTATCACTGAGTGTTGAGGAGGGCACCGTTAGATTCAGTGTCTCCAGGACACCAAAAACGAGTGGTTGGCTGTGCATCTAGGATAAGTAATAAGGGAGTTATTGTGAGTTTAAGTGCCGTTTTAGGTTACATTTTTTCGCTCGTGGCTAATTCAGAGGCTGAGTGCTAGCATTGTGGTTTTTTTTTTAATTTTTTTTAAAAAAGATCAGTTAGCGGAGTTTCTTCCCGTTACATGGATATAACACATTCATAGTTTTATTCAATATTAAGATTCCTTAGACGTTGTTTCCTGCAAATGACGCGTTTATCGCCGCCGGTACCGGGCGGATGGTGCGTAACAGGTTAAAAATATCTTTATTTAATTTATTTATTGCACACTCTTACTGTAAAAGTTTTATGTATGTTTACTGGCTAGCGCTCCAACACATCGTATGTGATAGGCTAAGGGGCGGGACATCTCTAAGCGGTTGACCAATCACAAGAGAGCCGACCAGCTAACCATTCAGAGCAGACTGGGCTCTGGTTTCAGACAGAGGGTGAAAAGAGGTGCTGCAGCACAGGCAGTATGAGAACAATAAAGAGCTTTTGAACATTAAAGCATGGAGACATGTCCCAGTAGAGACACTACATACTGATATACACCTGAACATCAGCAGGAGAGGACTCTTTAAAGTAGAGACACTACATACTGATATACACCTGAACATCAGCAGGAGAGGACTCTTTAAAGTAGAGACACTACATACTGATATCAAATCAAATCAAATCAAATCAAATCAGGTTTTATTTATATAGCACATTTAAAAGCGATTTTTGGTCGAGCCAAAGTGCTGTACATGTAATAAAAACACATTGCTACAAATCACAATAACGACAATAAATTACAACAGATATATCTTAAAAACAAAATAAAAATAAAACACAACGGAAAAGTCAGGAGTCGTTGCTCCGCTCTGACTAGAAAGCCAGAGAGAAGAAGTGTGTTTTTAGTTTAGATTTAAAAACCCCTAGGGTCTGGGCCGACCTCACATGGAGGGGCAGAGTGTTCCAGAGCCTAGGGCCAGCTGCTGCGAAGGCTCGGTGCCCTCGGGTTTTTGAGCCTGGTCTTAGGGCACTACCAGCAGCAGCTGGTCAGCAGACCTTAAAGCTCTGGCTGGGGTGTAGCGCTGGAGCAGTTCAGCTATATAGGCCGGAGCCAGCCCATTTAGTGCTTTAAAAAACAAATAAAAGGATTTTTAAAATCAATTCTGAACCGAACTGGAAGCCAGTGTAGTGAGGCCAGAATAGGTGGGTGATGTGGTCACGCTTTTTGTGGCCAGTCAGCAAACGTGCAGCAGCGTTTTGGACTAGCTGTAAGCGTTTATTGAGGCCTGGTCCATACCCACATACAGAGCGTTACAATAGTCCAGTCTCGAGGTTACAAAGGCGTTAATAACCCTTTCTAAGTCATTAAAAGATAAATACGACTTGGTTTTGGCCAATAGTCTTATTTTAAAAAAGCAGGATTTTACTACGGTGCTGACCTGCTTGTCGAATTTAAAAGTGCTAGTGAAGGTCACTCCAAGGTTCATGACCGAGGGGAGGATGTTTTTTTTTTGATAGAGCCCAGAATATCAACCGGAGAGGCTGGAGGTTGCGGTCCAAAAAAGATGACCTCGGTCTTGCTCTCGTTGAGGTGAGAAGTTTTTGCTCAGCCAGGATTTTATCTCTTGCTAAGCAGTCCATCAGCTGCTGTAGTGAGTGTGTGACATTTGCTTTGAGAGGCAGGTATATCTGTACATCGTCGGCGTAGCAGTGGAAGGGGAATGTTATGTTTGTGAGTATTGAACCTAGGGTGCAGTATGTACAGTAGAAAAAGGATGGGGCCCAGAATCGAGCCTTGGGGAACCCCACAGGTAAGAGGGGCTTTGGCAGAGGAGAAGGCACCTAGCTGTACCGAGAAGAGCTCCGGTCTGTCAGGTAGGACCTGAACCATGCAAGGGCAAGAGCCTGTGATGCCACGGACTGTTCAAGCCGTGACAACAGGATGCTATGGTCCACAGTGTCAAAGGCAGCTGTCAGGTCTAACAGCACCAAGACAGCTGGGCTACCTGAGTCGGCGGCTAGGAGCAGATCATTAAAAACTCTTAAAAGGGCTGTTCAGTGCTGTGCATGGGTTTAAAGCCAGACTGAAACTTTTCATGGATTCCATGGATGGTTAAAAAAGACTGCAGCTGGGCGTAGACTACTCGCTCCAGGGCTTTTGATAAAAAAGGTAGCTGGGAGATGGGCCTAAAAATTGCGAGAATGGAGGGGTCGAGATTTTTCTTTTTAAGGAGTGGCTTAACCACGGCATGTTTGAAGGCAGCTGGGACACCATCCTGAGTTAAGAGAGGTGTTTAAAAGTAATAAAATACTTGCTCCAACTGAATCAAAAACATCTCTGAGAAGGCGAGAGGGAATGCTTGTCTGAGGTGCAGTTTGTCGGCCGCAGGTGCTTGACTACATCCGAGAGAGAAGAGAGGGATACAGGCTCAAAGTGGTCGAGGGACAGCAGGGCACAGAAAAGGAGCAGGATCTGGGGTAGCAACTAGTGTGGCTAGCCTAAGAGCAGATACATTTTCAATAAAAATGTAAGAAACTTATCACAGAGAGTAGTCGATGGCACAATAGAAGAAACATCACAGGGATTAATGATCGAGTTGAGGACATTAAAAAGAACCTGAGGTTTATGGCTGTTTTTGGAGATGAACAGAGAAATGTGCTCTGTTTTGGCTGCTTTGACTGCCGTCTGGTAGTCAGAAAGGCAAGCACGAAGGATTTCTAGGGAGACATGGAGTTTATCCTTTTTCCATTTTCTCTCTGCACACCTGCAAGCGCGTCTGAGAGCACGAGTACAGTCATTGAGCCACGGCTCTGATAGAACTTTGGCGCGTCTAAGCGTAAAAGGAGCAACAGAATCCAGTATTAGTGTGCATGTCGAATCAAACATGGAGATAAGCTCATCAGCATTAAAAGCACAGTTCACATCTAATTTACACATCGGAGAAGCATTAAAAACATCAGAGAACTGTGAGGGCAGTCAAGGGGTTAATCGAACGCAGACGACGCGCCGGGGCACGTGATTCGACTCCTGCGGAAGGGATGTAGGTTGTAAACAGAACCGGTAAATGGTCTGAGATACGCGTTGCTGCACATATTTCATCCACAGATACAGACAGTCCAAACGATAATACTAAGTCCAAAGTGTGTCCTTTTTTCGTGTGTTGGGCCAGCCACGGACTGAACGAGACCAAAAGAATCAAGGAGATTTAAAAAGTCCCTAACCAGAGGTTTGGACTCGCAACACACATGGACATTGAAGTCTCCGGAGATCAAAACACGATCATATTTCACCATGATCCCGGACAGAAAGTCAGAAAAGTCATTTATGAAATCCTTATTACACTTTGGCGGACGATACACGACTGCGCAGAGTATAGGCGAGGCCGGGTTCAGTTCAAAAAGCTGCAACTCAAAGCTAGCATAGCTAGATACAGGGTGAAGCAATCGGCATTGAAGGCTAGCTCTAAACACTGATGCTATGCCCCCACCATGGCCAGTGGCACGGGGGGAGCTGAAGAATGTACAGTCAGGAGGAAGAAGTTCAGAGAACGGTGTATACTCGCCAGCGTGGACCCAGGTCTCCGTCAAGAACATAAAATCCAGTTCACGAGAGGTGAAGAAGTCGTTTAGCAGGAACGTTTTGTTTGCTATCGACCTAGCATTTAGCAAAGCCATGCAAAGTTTTCGCTCCGGGCTTGCCGAAGGTGTAGTGCGTCTCAGCTGACGAAGATGTACGTGTTGAACGCTGCGCGGGCCGGGAGCAGTCAGTCGGGCAGGAGGAGCTGCCAGCGGGCCCTCAGAGTCCGGAGCTCCGGAAAAAACGGGGCGAATCCACCGATCCCCTCACGTGGCGTGCAGCGGGAGGGCCGTGACATCTGAGGCGTGGATAATTCACAGAAGAAGCCGTCAGGTATGCCTTCAGATGGACCAGTGCACCACCACGCTTTCCCCGTCGTCGAAAGCGCTTTCGGCGAGGCAGGATGCAGTGTGACCGGCGTAGGTAAGTGGGGATATCCGACAGTAGAGGGGGGGGGGCGATTTATGGTTGCCAGATGTAGGTTTGGGCAGCCAATATCAACTCCAGTGAGGGTCTGAGGTGGAGGAGAGCTTGGCGATCATAAACGAGCAGAGCAGAGACATTCTGACAAACATAAAACAAAACAGGATAGCTAAAGGTAGAGAGCTGAGCGAGCGGCGAGCCGACACAGGCGCCATCTTGAATCACGTCACCTGATATACACCTGAACATCAGCAGGAGAGGACTCTTTAAAGTAGAGACACTACATACTGATATACACCTGAACATCAGCAGGAGAGGACTCTTAAAGTAGAGACACTACATACTGATATACACCTGAACATCAGCAGGAGAGGACTCTTTAAAGTAGAGACACTACATACTGATATACACCTGAACATCAGCAGGAGAGGACTCTTTAAAGTAGAGACACTACATCCTGATATACACCTGAACATCAGCAGGAGAGGACGCATTTAAAGTAGAGAGACACTACATACTGATATACACCTGAACATCAGCAGGAGAGGACTCTTTAAAGTAGAGACACTACATACTGATATACACCTGAACATCAGCAGGAGAGGACTCTTTAAAGTAGAGACACTACATACTGATATACACCTGAACAATCAACAGGATAGGACTCTTTAAAGTAGAGACACTACATACTGATATACACCTGAACATCAGCAGGAAGAGGACTCTTTAAAGTAGAGACACTACATACTGATATACACCTGAACATCAGCAGGAGAGGACTCTTTAAAGTAGAGACACTACATCTGGATATACACCTGAAACATCAGCAGGAGAGGACTCTTTAAAGTAGAGACAACTACATACTGATATACACCTGAACATCAGCAGGAGAGGACTCTTTAAAGTAGAGACCCTACATACTGATATACACCTGAACATCAGCAGGAGAGGACTCTTAAAGTAGAGACACTACATACTGATATACACCTGAACATCAGCAGGAGAGGACTCTTTAAAGTAGAGACACTATATACCAGAGGTGGGGACTCGAGTCACATGACTTGACTCGAGTCAGACTCGAGTGGCATATTTTTTGACTTGAGACTTGCTTGACTAACATTGATAAAAGACTTGACTTGACTTTGACTTGGTATTCATGACTTGAGACTTGACTTAAGCTTGAGACAGATGACTTGAAAGGACTTGACTGTTTAAAATTAAATATTTGCGTTTGTTTTTGTAGTGAGATATTACGTTTAGTTTTTCGAAAAACGTGATTGGGTGATTATAGCACCGTGCGCGCAAACCTGGCAACCCACTAGACGGCAGGCGCGTCAGTTAACATGGCAGCGGCTAGCGTTACTCCACAAATAGTGAAGTTTGGATTCAAGGATTATGTTGTCGATGACGCTAATAAGAAGAGAACAGCGGTATGCAGGGTCTGCAGCATAAAGATCAGTGACACGACCACCACAACATCCAACTTCATTCGTCACTACAAAAAAACCCACAGAGAAAGGTGCGTGAATGTGTTGTGTTAGCTAGAAAGCTAACGTTAAGTTTAAGCTACGTTAGACTTGGTTTCAAATCGATTAAGCATTGCAAAGAGAAGACAAAACGGTAAATGAACACTAGAACCACCAAGGGATTCATTTTGACTAACCCTGATACTGACGGGCTGTCAGGAGAGGGAGAGAGAGAGGAAAAGAGATGCCTCGTTTATTTCCCCTGTGTTATCAGAAGTTACTGTAAACTGTTGAATAATGTAGTTCATCTACTTTTAGTAGTTTGTTTAAATGTTTTAATTATGTTGTTTTTGTTTGTAGAAGTGCATCATTCCTTGATTTATTGTAAAATGAATCTGAACTTTTTGATCTGTTATGATGATAAACTGAAGCAATTTCTAAATTAACCCAATTAAGTGAGTTTTAAATCGTCCTACATAGTTTATAAGGAAATTATGAAGAGGAACAAATTCAATGATTTGAAAATGATATCTATGTAGGTGCTGACGCTGTTGGCGGTTCTAGTGTTAACAGACATTTAAATTAAATATGTGTAATGGCAAATGCCATATATGATTTTCTTACCTGGAATTCTGCCTTTTTGAACAGACTGATTGAGTCCTAGCTATATTGTCTGCAGTTCTATGGTTAATATGAATCTAATATTATTGTCATCGGTCTAAATTAGATTTCAAATGATTAACTGTGTATGTAATGAAGATCATAGTGTGGGTTGAATCCATTTTCATAACCACTGTAAATGCGGAAACTGGGCTTATTCATCAGAATTTCGTATGACTTGACTTGACTTGACTTGACCTGAGCAATGACTTGACTTGACTTGCTTGACTCTCACCACAGTGACTTGGGACTTGCTTGATACTTGTAGGTCAAGACTTGAGACTTGCTCATGACTTGCACATGTAGGACTTACTCCCACCTCTGCTATATACTGATATACACTTGAACATTAGCAGAATATGACCTTTTTAAACTCTCTTCAGACTTTCTGTTAGGACTGAAACATCCAGAGTCATTCAGTGGATCTGGTGTTAAACTCTTTCACATTTGTTGCAGAATTTGTGCTGCTCACAGTCTGACAGAGCAGTAAGTGGCAGAGAGAGAAGCATCAGTTTCTCAGAGTGACAGAGACAGTCTCTCGGTGTCTCACCTCCTCCTGTTAGTCGCTGTGAGACTGTGAACAGAACATCAGTGAGAAGAGGAAGACTCATCTGATGGAGGCCCAGAGCTCGCAGAGCAGCAACTTCAAAAACATTCCAGAAAACATTTTAGAAATTCAGATTCATTCCCCTACTGACCAGTCATGTCCTTCAAACTTCAAAATCCACCATTTATTTACACGAAAATAAAAAATGAAACGGTTACAAAAACAGTGATTATGTAAAGCCAGATTTTATAACTTCAGATGTGAAAACGCTCAACATCACTACTGGATCTGTGCAGTCGATACCAATCAATGAGTCACGAGAAATGAAGCTTGTACAAAACGATTATTTCCTGTTTAGTGTTCTGTTCTGTTTTAGGGCTCAGAGAGATTTGTGACAAGCCAGAGGTAATGAAGAAAAGTGTCAACAGAAAGAGCTTTTCACAAAACAATAACCCGATCATAATAACTCAACACGTGACATCTTAAAGCGTGATACGTCCAGATGTTGCTGCTGGCTCCTTGCTGAGGACTGCATGCATGATAAAGGCCGCTGATGGTTGATACCATGGAAACAGGACTGCCATTGAGAACCATGTGAGTGTTTATGTGATGAGCCTGTGGTTTGGAAATCCCTCAATATCTTTGTTCAATCCACATGGCAATTTGTTTTTCTTTTACTGGCTTTTGTCTGTTTTTCCCCCCCCATCTTTCAAAGGGTTTTTCTGGAGTGTTTTTAATGAAATGAAGTTCAGAAAACAGAAGGGGGACCTTTGCTGTACAGACTAAAAGCCCACTAAAGGCACATTCACTCCCCAAAATGAGGATTTGTATATTAAATAACAAATGTTTTGCAATTAACTTACTTTTGAAAAACTTCTGCATGAAACGCATGCACCCAGAGAATGAGTAGGTGTTTTAAATGTTACGTTTCTTGGTTGAAATGCGTGTGATTGGGCAGTAGTGAGTAAACTACAGGATACATTAGACTTGAGATCATGAGCTGTGTGAGGATACATTGAGTTTGATGTTAAATGTGGCAACCATACACTTTGGTAAAATGTAGTAAGCACAATTTGTGATATTGGGCTATAGACATAAACATTGATTGATTGATTTGGAAGCATGCAACAACGTAACGTTTTCTTGAAATCAAAGGTACTCCAGTTGAGTAATTACTTAAATTGTTGATTTAATGCAAATGTGTGATAATAGGCGTTTAACAAATTGACTTGACTTATTGGCCAATGGCAGCAGCAGAACATGCAACATTTCTATTTTTAAAAAGACGAGATCCTTATTTTTCAGATAAGCTGGAGTTGGTCCTGTGACTGACAGCTGATAGATTTCACCACGTGTTCAGCGCCAGTCTGTTCTGAGGGTTGTCAGCGGCGCCTCCTGAGAGCGAGAGACCAGCGGAGCGTGAACCAACAGCAGATGGAGAGTTACAAACCTAACAACGTGGAACAGAAACCACTTGAAGCTGAGAGATTCAACAAGCAGAGAAGAAGCAAAAAAAAGCCCATAAAACTAATGTTTTAGTTTCAAACAGCAAATCAGCTGTGGGGGTGTGACGCTGAGAGAGAGTCCTCTTTATGGTGATGAATGGAAATGGGCGAGTGTTAAGTGGATGGAGTGGGATGTGACAGATGCAGCTGCCACCAGGGGAGCTGCTAACAGCGGCTAATCTGCATCGCTCACCACAAACACACATTGAAGTGAAGCAGAGGAGGCGGGACCGACTGTTTCAGACGAGGACACTTGGAAGGAGGGCGCAGATGTTGGAGTGCAGAGTGGGATTTAGCCATGACAGTGTAACAAGGATGCAAACTCATCGACTGGTTTCAGGTTTATTTAGCCGGCCAGGTGGGACCAGAGGATTTGTTCCAGAGAGAACCAAGAGTCGTGTTTCTTACTAACAAACCAAAAAGAGCAAGGGAGCTCATTAGTGTCTGTAACACAGTCTAAGTCCTGGAGGTTTAGAAATACTGAAACATGCATATGCAACCAATCCATACTTTCATTTAGCTGCTGGTTAGGAGTTATTTTTAGATAAAGCTGTAGGGATGATTTATTTGTGTCAGCCAAGCAGAGAGTTAGCATCGCTATGGTTCCCTTAACAAAATGCTAATGGGAATTGGATGATAATGGTGGAGAATAATCTCTGTGGTAAACCAAAGATTATGAAATGTACACGTTTTGTTCAGCAAGACAATCTCTCTCCTCCTTTTTAGGATTATTTTCAGCGTAAATGCAATAGCCAGAATTATAAAGCTGATGTTAGGCAAACAGATTACATCACCACTAAAGTAAAGTTCAACTTGTGTTGATTATGAGGTCTGATGTCTCCGGGACTTCTGTGATCCTTTAGCGACTTGTTTTGAAAACATAAAGGCTACACATTTTGTATGTCGTAGAACAAAATGTTAAATCTCTCAACTTTATAAACAAAACCCATTCAAAAAAACAAATACCAAGGTACCAACGTGTGTCTGAAAAACAGTGTAAGTCATTCAAAGAGGGTTAGAGATACTAACGAATGTAGCAAACCAACCCAAACATTTACAAAACAGCAATGTGATTATTTAAGTAAAAGCTCCAAAGATCAGGACTGACGTGTTTTTTGTCGTGGAATTAAACGTTAAAATCTCTTCAGCTTGTGTTAACCAAAGACCTTACATCAGGCTCATAACCAAACGTCCATTGACTTCAAGACGAGGGAACAAGAAGTGCAGAAAGGCCGACTCATTTCTGTGTTTAAGGACTAATTGCTGCAAATTAGAGACTTCCAATACATTTGGGAAAAGGCATAAGGTCCACGGTGTCTGTTCACAGGCTTTACTAAACAACATGGTGAAATGTCCGAAAAGCAACAAAATCACTGACCATTTGTACTTAGGTAAATTATAGACTGCTTTTAAATAGAGCTTTTCCATTTAAAGTGGACCTATCATGCTATATTATAATAATATAGTGTAGGACCATACCTATATAAGGCATATTTATACTTTTTTCTTTTCAAAATACCAAACAGATCATGCATTTTAGCCATGCCTCATTTCGCTCAATTTGACATTTTTTAGCTCTGTTTTAGCAAGGGCTGATTCTGTGAGAACAGCACCATCTACAGGCCTGGCATATGTACTACAGCGTCTCCAGCGCTTTCGAACGGCAATGGCCGTGGCTGTCTCCTCCTGATTGGTGGAGTTGGCCCAATAGCCGTAGCGCCACCGTCCTGACGTCAGGACAGTGTTCAAATCTGGATCAGTTTTTATCAGATCCGTTGCAGCCCCTTTTTTAGAGATTTGGGTATGGAGGGAAATAGAGAGGGTTGTGTTTTCTGACACTTGGTGAGTTCCCTGGAACACCGGGGACACATATTCATGTATAAAAGACGTACACAAGTGCATTTTGCATGATAGGTCCCCTTTAAGAGTCAGCCTTAGCTATTCACACACATTCATACACACTGATGGCCAT
Organism: Trematomus bernacchii; assembly: GCF_902827165.1. Classification (NCBI taxonomy): domain Eukaryota; kingdom Metazoa; phylum Chordata; class Actinopteri; order Perciformes; family Nototheniidae; genus Trematomus; species Trematomus bernacchii. Next base: position 480,369 of record NW_022987519.1, on the reverse strand, counting down.
CGGGAGCAATTTAAGGTTAAGTATCTTGCCCCAGCACACAACAACATGTTGACTATAGGGGCTGGGAATCAAACCACAGACCTTCCAGTTGGTTGACAACGACTCTACATCGCAGTCTGTAAAACGAATGATGCAACATGCAGGCAACGTGACAGAGTTTGAGCAGATTCACAAAGAAAGATTGGGGAAACTGCAACGTCCAAATAAACAAGTCTGATGGATGTGATTTCACACTGAATTCAGGGTGAAGTTATTGCCAAAAGTTGCACCTACTGATTACTGACTATGGGGCGACAAATGCTTATGCAAAGAAGAGTTTTGTATTTGTTCATTATAATGGAATAGAGCTGTTGGTCTGGGTCCAAAGAACACATACGGTAAGGTCTACAGGTGAATCCTTTAGCGTATCCGTGATAAAAGAAGTAATTTGGTTTTCATCCCACCGTGCAAAATACTGGAAATTGAATCTTCAGTTTCCCATAACAGAATTACATTGACATTAACTAAGAGATTCAGCAGTGTTCATCGGACTGTCATGATGTCAACCTGCTATCAGCAGAGGGTATAACGATAATTATTTAATGATGGTGACTGGCATGAAGACGGACTAATGGAGGAGTTGGTCACTTATTAACCAGCACAGATCATTTGTCCATGTCGGCGTGATTACTGTTTTCATTTTGTCTAACTGTTCCCCATCTGAGCTGAAACGGGCAGAGGATAATGTGACGTTTCATTACAGGAGAAAGGATCATGTAAGAGTAAAGAGTAAAACATCCAATTTACTACACGGCCTGCAATTATTCTCATGTTTGTGTAAACGTATAAGTGGCCTGAGCTATCTCGCACGCTATACTTTTCTTACAAACAACATGTTTTTCTATCTTTCAATAATATACCAGTTCCAGTCTGAGGCACTCAGCTCAAAGCCCATTGGACCATTTTAAAGAAGTAAACTTAAAGCAGAATACAGCACACATTTTATTAGTGAATGAGGCATTTGATGGGGACTATTTTCAGAGGTGGATTAATCTACATTTAGTGAGCATTTGTGGCAGCAGGACGGTGTGTGTGTGTGTGTGTGTGTGTGTGTGTGTGTGTGTGTGTGTGTGTGTGTGTGATTAAGTCAAAATAAATGACAGAGTGTGTGTTCATGGTAATATGGGAATATATCACCCAGTGCAAAAGTGTGGCTATATTTGGAATTAGAATAAGATATATACAGTATCAGGCTAAGATACACACACAATCATTATTTGTTATTGTGAATGAATGTATGATAATCATAGATGATTACATTATTTTACATTACATGTCACTTGTTAGACGCTTTTATCCAAAGCGACTTACATACTCAGTACTGTGGACAATCCCCACAGGAGCCATTTGGGGTGAAGTGTCTCAGGGACACAACGACATGCTGACTGCAGTGGGGTTTGAACCTGTGACCCCCTGATCCGAACACCTATGGAAAACCCACTACGCCACACGCCTCCATTATCATGTATGTGTATGTATGTTAATGTGAGGTCACTCCCTCCTGTCACTCTGCTGGGAGTCCAGACACCCCGTCTAGTCGCTGTGAGCCTCGATCAATCGACCGGGGAGCAGTGTAGGGATCTGATGCCTTGCTCAATGGCACCTCTTAAAGTATCAGTCCACTTGTATTGTTTATCCTCTGGTTCCCCCAAACCAAGTCCTTACAGACTGAGCCACTGCATCCCATAATGTTTGTTGCAGGGGGCATTTTTGTAGCAATGACCGTTTGTTTCTGAAGTTTAGACTATTGGGTCAATGAGACATTTATCGGTCGATTGGGGTATTGAAATAATGGGCCATTTTCTTTTTGAGAATATGAATGAAATTGGAGACAATATAATCTTGAGTTCTCAGACTGACATCATGGTTGTCCAGACTCTGTATTGAAACTCTACAATGGCAGATGTGAGCTCTAAATCTGGCCCTCAGTCAGACTGCAGCCCTCCCTCTGCTGCTCTCCGGATTCTATAGACTCTCTCCCACTTTGTCTGGCGACATAAATGTCAGCCATTATTACTAATGAATCGATCAGCAGGAGACTTCCTCCCTCCCTGCTGCTGGAATTAATTGGAGATTTAAAATTTCACTGAATTATTTACACACCAGCAGAGCGCCGGGAGTCAGGAGATTAAAGACACAGGCGACGAAGGTTTGCAGCTTTCTGAGCGTCGGTACATCTGCCGGAGAGGAGATCAATTCACAAAGTATGGTGCCATGTTTTGGAGCTGCACATCAGCCGAGCATCATGGGTATTATAGTATTTAAAGCTGTCGGAAAAATCAACAGTCTAAACATGATTCCACAGAAATGAAGTGGAAATAATGAAGTGGTTGTCATAATTAAAAACAGACTTCCCTGGATGTGACATGGAATTGTACTTCAAAAAATATGAAAGTAATTATAATGTTGAGAATAAAGACTAATTAATCTACAGAGTGGTGTAGGAATGAGTCCTAAAACGCGGGAATGAGTTGCCTTTTAGTTCTTCCGATTCCCTTGTCTCGAAGTCAATGGTTTTTTGAGCGTGTTTTTGTGGAGTAGTGCCATTTCCAAATAGCAGTAAGCACACAATTGTAAAATAGTGAAGGCAAGGTATGGGATAGTATCTGAATGAAGTACTGTGGTGCTGCAAAGGAGTCCCAACCTACAAATGATATTCTAGAGCAGTGGTCACCAACCTTTTTAAGCCCAAGATCCCGACCTCGGCCTTGGAGAAAGGCGAGATCTACCTATTGCAATTGAGTGAAAAAGACGGCCCAGACAGTGCTTCCAACTTGAGGCCTTTTATGTCGGCTAATTGCATCTGAATTACATCAAATCATTTGGTGCAACTTCCAATTTGATTAAACCAAGAACACAACATAACTAACATGTCAAAAAGGATAAATATATATGTTTACATCATACCTATTTTAAGTTTAATTCATTCCTTCATTACAATTCTAAATACAAATGTATGTAGCTTATTTTCCATTTGTTTGAGTGAATGTGTAAATTATTTGCATAACATTGTGCAGTGAGCAGATAACATAAAGTGCCATGTTAACTGTGAGGCTTATCCACTGAAGCTTCATGCATGTGCAACATTAACATTAAAACTAGCTATTTTGAACACAATTCTTACAAATTCAAAATTCTTTATCCGTGCATAGACCATTGGTGCGTTCACACCGGACGCGGCGCGATTACATGCAAAGACAATGCAAAGACGCGGACAGACACGGTTGATGCGAATGACGCGTTCACGCGGTAGCCAATCAGCGGTGAGGATCTCAGCCTGCTGTCACTGACTGACGTTGAATCAGAAAACCAAAACAGCAGCCGTTAGCTGTTAGCACTCAGAGCTCACAGCTCCTCATATCTGTTCAGAAACTGGACACAAGTTAAACAAGAACAAACCACAGCCTGTCTGTGTCATGGCGAATACAGTCGCTGTTGTATCTGTGTCTGTATGACGCTGTTGTGAGTGTGGACGGAGCAGATACAAAGTTAGTTTAGCCTGATCGATCCGATCATTCAGAAAACACACATTTTAAAAGGTTTTTCGACTGCCGTCTTGTCTGCACACTTGTCAAAGCATTAACTCAGGTTTCTTACTAACCGGTATCAGTATGTAGTTATTCCGGCATCATTTTGAAACGTGTATTACGATTAAATCACGGTCAAATATGTTCATTTTGTTGTAGTTGGTATCTACCATAAGTGCAGTGAGTTCAAAAATATGCAGCATCACTTGAAGTCAGTCTATTATTTTCGTGAGCGACAAGGAATGTCTCAAAGATACATACGTCAATCAAGTGGCACCTGCTAACGGGGTGGTGGATGAAAGGCGTACATCTAAAAACTATACTTTTCTTTTGTTACTTTTGTTGTTTTTAACGGTGCGCGATCTACCCGCACCACACTCGCGATCGATTGGTTGGTGACCACTGTTCTAGAGGCTTCCATGTTTCCTTCCATGATCATTTGTATATATTTTTTAATGATGATGTGAATAATGTTTGAAACATTTTTCTAATATTGCTATATCAGTCCAAGTGTTCGCAACTAGTTATTTTTTCAAAATCATTCAGCCTTAATAGAGACACATTACAAAGTCTTCTAACTCTGAGTCTTAGACCAGTAGGATTTCTCCCTTGTGTCACTTGATCTGATAAACTGTTCTGTCACAGCGTTATTCAAACTCTCTTTAAAGTGCTCCACCATCAGCGGTGAGGAGCTGTGGATCGCCACTACTCATATATATCTTCATGCATAAAACATGTTTCAGCTTGAAATTAAATCGTCTCCATCGCTTGCTTCAACTCTGTTAGTCTGTCAGAGAGCCTGAACCTTTCATATCAGCATAAAAGCTTTAAATTGAGTGCAAATGTAGAATAAGTTCCACTTAAATGGTCATAGAGAAAGCAAAAGTCAGCAGGACTGGCACTTTGAATGTTAAGAGCTCTATGGATCATATCCAGATTTAAAAAGGAACTTTTTTATTATTTAACAAATCAATAAGAGAAAAGTTAGGCTTCTTACATTTCGGAGATGAGGCTTAAAGTTTGAAGACAAGGAACCAAAAAGTGAAGAAATGTAACTGTAATGATCACTTCTAATGTTCAGGGTTTAACTAGATGAAGTTCTGCTTTAAACCTGTAGTTTGCTCAGCGGAATGATATCTGATAGTTGAATTGAAGGAGAAAATAGTAAATAGTAAAGGACCAAATACTGATCCCTGCGGTACTCCAGAAGAAAAACGGGTATCGTAGGATTTACATAATCATAAAAAAAGATATTTTCAAATAGATAGAAATAAAAAATTGTTTAACCAGTTCCAAGTATGCCTTCCTTAATTGAAATGAAACTCTTTTGGTCAGCTTCTTAACGTACTATACACTCAAAAACAGGAGGCCATTTTCATGATATAAAGAAGTACAGAAAGAACATCTAAAAAGTCATAATGAGTTACATCCAAATCCATTTACCTCGGGCAAGAACGTTTTACTTTAGAGTTTTCTTGACATTGTCGGAAATGCAAAAATCCTACCAGAGCGACTTTTGAATCCTGACACTGTGATAAAGATAACAAATAAAGACAGTATGACTGTGATTATGTAAATGAAGCTCAGACAGTTAAACAGTCCAAACGTTTATCATCAAATTGACTGCAGGGAAAATGAGTTCTGACTGAAATATGTAGAAGAGATGCACATTTATTGCATCACTAAAAGAAAGACAAAAGTTATTCAAATATGAGTGTCACGAACTGCACTCATCCAGACTTTGTAAGCATGTTCGTGAGAAAACGGTTAAAGCGTGGAAGATTCATTTGGTCTTGAAACCTCGACTGGAACCTCCGACAGCGTTGTTTTTATTGAGTGTCATTTTCTGCAGCCTGTATCAGATCGTCTAGCAGCCAAACTGATTTGATAGTTTATTCTAAAAAAAAAACAATCACTACATGTTCAATAAAACCCTGATGGTGAGCAGATTAAAGGAACAAGCTCTGCCTCCAGCGACACTGCACAATCCTTTTAACGCCGGCCCAATTTTTCCTTTCAAATTGCAAATGTCACAGACGAAGCGTGAAGTGGGGGAGTTATGAAAGTCATCAGTCTGAGAGGGGAACTAAAGAGGAGAACCACAGTCATCACTAACAGCTGTTTGCTCTGAGTCGAGGTGACGGATCAGATTCATCAGGAGCATCTGAAGGATTCGGTTCTGATGGTACATTCTGATTGGTCCTCTGGTTTAGGGTCTGATCGGACAGGTAAGACAGGAAGTCAAAGAGAGGTGAAGTGGCTTCGATGGAGAAAGGACCTCCTGCTGCTGTGTGACTCGATATATATTTTAATATCATGAATCGGGAAAAAATGAAGGAACGATAAAAGAAAATAAGAAGATAAGTAATAAATAATTTAAAAAAAATAACACAATATTAATATTTAATTCACAATTAACTTCAAGATCATGAACCGGAACAAAAATAAAACATGGTAATTATTTTTTTAAATAAAACAATCAAAATAAATAAAATGTAATATATAAATATTTGATATATGCTAATATGAATGAATAAATTACCTTTTAATATTGAAAATAAGAGAACAAATAAGGTGATTATACAAATAAATACAAAAACGTATATTGTATGTTGGGATTATAAAACAGCTAAGGAAGGGGGGGGGGGGGGGGGGGGGGTGTTTTGCCTGAGCAATCAAGGGAATGTTAATTACTAGTGTTGAGTTGTTTTGATTAAATACCTCTAATTTTGAAATGTTCTGTAACCAAAGTCATCAAGTATGTTAACAAAAAGTTACAGACAAATTCCAATTAAAACCTTTAAAAAAAAAAGAAAGATGAATCAGAATGAGAAATGCAGGACATCAGGGACGTCGAACATAGAAGACATCAGTACAAAGCGGCTCAGAGAAGGCAATACAAAAATACGTTGAAATGAAAGAAGCCAATGATTTCCCCCTGTCGGATTCAGAGACTGATTTTGTGCTTCTCGTTTATTTCCTGGACAAACAACACAAGGCTGAATGACAAAAGTTTGGGAACAGATTTAGACTTGTGATTTTGGATGTGCTTATCCATCTGTAGGAGGAAAATCCTTCTGACCGCCAGAAAACAGAGAGTTCCAAGCTGGAAACAGAGAAAGTGTTTGAGCTGAACACAAATAATGGAAGCCATTACTGTCACAATACTCTGCCATGTAGCAACTCATTTCACATCATGACTCTGTATCTGCCCTGCAATGACCTCTGTGTTCCTGCTGTCCCATCACATGACCTCTGTGTTCCTGCTGTCCCATCACATGACCTCTGTGTTCCTGCTGTTCCCATCACATGACCTCTGTGTTCCTGCTGTCCCATCACATGACCTCTGTGTTCCTGCTGTTCCCATCACATGACCTCTGTGTTCCTGCTGTTCCCATCACATGACCTCTGTGTTCCTGCTGTTCCCATCACATGACCTCTGTGTTCCTGCTGTCCCATCACATGACCTCTGTGTTCCTGCTGTCCCATCACATGACCTCTGTGTTCCTGCTGTTCCCATCACATGACCTCTGTGTTCCTGCTGTTCCCATCACATGACCTCTGTGTTCCTGCTGTTCCCATCACATGACCTCTGTGTTCCTGCTGTCCCATCACATGACCTCTGTGTTCCTGCTGTCCCATCACATGACCTCTGTGTTCCTGCTGTTCCCATCACATGACCTCTGTGTTCCTGCTGTCCCATCACATGACCTCTGTGTTCCTGCTGTTCCCATCACATGACCTCTGTGTTCCTGCTGTCCCATCACATGACCTCTGTGTTCCTGCTGTTCCCATCACATGACCTCTGTGTTCCTGCTGTCCCATCACATGACCTCTGTGTTCCTGCTGTTCCCATCACATGACCTCTGTGTTCCTGCTGTTCCCATCACATGACCTCTGTGTTCCTGCTGTTCCCATCACATGACCTCTGTGTTCCTGCTGTCCCATCACATGACCTCTGTGTTCCTGCTGTCCCATCACATGACCTCTGTGTTCCTGCTGTTCCCATCACATGACCTCTGTGTTCCTGCTGTCCCATCACATGACCTCTGTGTTCCTGCTGTTCCCATCACATGACCTCTGTGTTCCTGCTGTCCCATCACATGACCTCTGTGTTCCTGCTGTTCCCATCACATGACCTCTGTGTTCCTGCTGTTCCCATCACATGACCTCTGCTGCTCACCTGAACATGTATCCATCGGCCCGGTCTATTGGGTCTGTTGTGCTTCTGCTTTTGTCTCTTGCAATGTGAAGTAACTTTCTAATTTACCCAGCCCAGGTCCCAGAGTCGTTATTACTTTTTAACTTTTTATTTTTTAAGATTTAAAAATTACAAAGATACCTTGAAAAAGTGGAAGAAGTAGAAGAAAAAGAAAAAACGAAGGTGAAGAAAAACAAGTGCAGAAATGTTTAAACCGACATGCGAAATCAGAGTTGAATGTTCCTTTATGAGAAAGACAAACTACGAAACACTTCAAAGGTTTACACACTCCTCCTCAGCTCAGAGTCAATCCACTTTCATGCTACATTAGCAGCTTCCATGTGAAAACTAGTATCAGAGCAAACAGACAGGTACAAGCCACGCACACACACACAGATACAGGCAACACACACACACACACACCCCGTCAGAGGGATGTGTGCACGGCCTAAGAACATGACACTGTGTTTCTCTGGAAGCTAAACTCAGCTGCAGTGTGTGAGATATGTTCTGATGTCTTGACATGATGTTCAGTCAGAGACAGAAACAACAAGCTGTTTTGTTTACCTGATGAACATAATTTGATTTGCATCCATAACTTGATTCTGACGATGGCAGCAGCCCCAGTTCTTTGAATAAAGTAAACGTTGATAACTCTACAAGCTCAAAGACTTGGAAGCTTACAATGTAGAAAAGGAAAATTGATAAAGTTGAAATGTTGTTCCTGAATCACAAATTATATTTATATGTTTAAGCAATAGCTCACGACAGGCCGTGGTATATGGTCATTATATCACAGCTAAGGGGCGTGGTTCGGCCCGACGCGAAGCTTTTATAAAACGGTTACCAAGTGTGGCAATATGAGGTGGTTGCTATGCAACAACACTAACAGCTAGCGAACATATTAGACAGAGAGCGTTGATCCATTATTTGGCTATTTATTTACATTAATGTGTATGTTGCTGTTTATTGTGCACCCACTGAAAAACTGTCCAGCATCAGTAGCATGGCTTACGTGGTTACTTGTATAGGTTGAGGTTGTTCTAGGCTGTTGCTTGGCGTGGCGAGAATATTGCTCCACTTTCTCCGGTCCCAGAGATTGGGCTTCCAGTAGCTCTGGAGAGAGCTTTCGCACCTGTGGCCACTAACGGTCATCATTTCTCTGCTTTGTTTCAAGACCCGCATCAGAAAGCTTTTGAATGGTGATACTTTTCCAGTTGGCCTACCTGCTCTTCACGTAGCTCTACATGTCGTCGTTTAGGTGCTTTCTGGAGATAGGCACTCCTCAATCCACTCCTCCATAGTAAGACCCCCCCGGAGGTCCAAGTTAACCTTAAATGTTTCCATCTTAAGCTTAGTTAGTTAGTTTTGTAACGGACGTAATGTAACAGTTGTAACGGTTGTTGCTTTTCTCAGACGCGGAGGGATACATGACTTGGGAAAAGTAACTACAATTCTACCCGTGATATACGCTCATTATATCACGGCTAAGAACCAATCAGATTGCTTGATTTTACTTGTCTGTTTTATAATTCTATATATAACATGCTACAGCTCAAGAAGACTGAGTAAATCATGAGCAGCTTAAACGGGACCTATCATGCAAAATGCACTTTTGTACGTCTTTTATACATGAATATGTGTCCCCGGTGTTCCAGGGAACTCACCAAGTGTCAGAAAACACAACCCTCTCTCTTTTCCTCCATACCCAAATCTCTAAGTCTCGGAGCTGATACAGATTTGAAATTGTTCTGACGTCAGAAACAGGGAGCTCCGCCTTTATGGGCAACTCTCCACCTATCAGGGGAATGGGGGGCCACGGCCATTGCCGTTCGAAAGCGCTGGAGACGCTGTAGTACATATGCCAGGCCTGTAAGTGGCGCTGTAGTCTGCCACAAAAGCAGCGAAGAAGACTTCTCACAGAATCAGCCCTTGCAAAAACAAGGCTGGAGGAGAGCAAATAGAGCGAAATGAGGCATGGCTAAAATGCATGATCTGTTTTCACAGACATGTTTTATATAGGTATGGTCCTACACTATATTATTCAAATATAGCATGATAGGTCCACTTTAAAGTATATTCTTTTCAGAAAGACAGAAAAGTAAATATCTTTGGTTTGGCCATTTTAGTGTCGGGCTCAGAAAAACGGTTCCTATTATTATTTATTTCGCATTATTTATAATTATCATATTATTGTTATTATTATTTTATTGTATTATTATCATTATCATATTTATTTAGCCATTACATTTTGACAAACTGCACATCTTTTTGTTTTTCCTAAAGTGAAATGTCACCTTTTTTATAGTGATGTTTTTTATCCTTCTGCGTTCATCTTAATTACTGATTTTGAAGCGAACAATGAAAATGTATGAAATGGAAAAGTGGAAATAATTTCAGTTATTTAATCATTAAAAATAATAATAATAATTTCAAGTATCTTGTGAAGATATAAAGGTCAGGGTCTCAGGATGAGAGGAAGTGATTAGCAGTCAGGAATGGATGGGATGCTGTTGACCTCTGACCTGGGTTTGAACCGCTGATCTCCACTCAGATTAAAGGGGTTATTACTGAGGCTGGAGACGAGCAGTTTAATACCGAAGAGCCGCAGATATGATGTCGGAGGTCGCAGAAAGTGTAAGAAATCTTCTGTGAAAATGAAGGAATATATATCCCCCCCCCCCCACTGCTGCGGTGCAGAAAACACACACACACACACACACACACACACACACACACACACACACACACACACACACACACACACACACACACACACACACACACACACACACACACACACACACACACACACACACACACACACACACACACACACACACACACCACACACACACACACACACACACACACACACACACACACACACACACACACACACACACACACACACACACACACACACACACACACACACACACACACACACACACACACACACACACACACACACACACACACACACACACACACACACACACACACACAGGTTTAGGTACAAAACACACGATTGGATCATTTTCCAAATAATCCACCAGTTTTGATATTGATCTTTTTCCCTCTGGTGTTTTATGTCTCAAACAAAAGCAGGTTTGAACAGGACTTTAACTCAATTGGCTTATTATTCATCTTTTTAATTGATGTGTTGATTTTCTTTTGATAAGACAATTATTCAGTTTGTCGTTAACATATAACATGCCCATCACTTTCCCACAGCCCAAGGTAACGGTTTCAAATAATAACTTTAAAGTGTGTATCAATCATCATTATCTATTTGGCAATGTTCACTGTATATAGAGCAGAGAAAAGCAGAAGAACATTATTTAGCCAACTACTTCAATACAAAATAATACTTACAGTATTTTCTAAAGAAGATTTAGATTTTTTAAATTATTGTACACTTTATATATTTATAATATGTTCGACCATAACCATTTGTAGTTGTCACCTTGAGCTTGACAGGATGTACTGCAGTATTCATTGTTAATAAAATCAATCTCTAACATGGTGATTTGGGGCTATTATGGAGCTTTTCAAGGCAACAAAGCAGACATGTATGACTTGAACAAGGTCATGTGACTAAGGTATTGTACTTTCTTTAATAAAAGACTCCAACAGGTAGCCTATTTAGATAAGGTCTGAAAATCTTGTTAATTGTCAATCATAACAGAGTCATAATGTAACTGCTACTACTGTACACAAACATTGAAACCCTGGTGGTTTTTAAAACAGAAATGTTGAGTAATAAAACAAAGATACTCATTTAACTTTAGACTTCTCTTTCCATCATAAAGGACAAACTATCAGACATTTCAAAAAGCAGTGAGAAATCCTTATTAGCATGCATAACGCGAGTTCCTGTCACCCTGACGGCAGTACATGTTCATGAAGAGTGTGAAACTGTGGAAGTGTGGGTGAGTGATATTAAATCACAACCTTTCAATCTGTGATCAGTCACATCATGTCCCCACACACACACACACACACACACACACACACACACACACACACACACACACACACACACACACACACACACACACACACACACACAACACACACACACACACACACACACACACACACACCACACACACACACACACACACACACACACACACACACACACACACACACACACACACACACACACACACACACACACACCACACACACACACACACACACACACACACACACACACACACACACACACACACACACACACACACACACACACACACACACACACACACACACACACACACACACACACACACACACACACACACACACAATAATGACAAGGTCTGGAGAGACGGCCAATAATAAACCTTTGTTTCATCAGTGATCATCAACAGCGCTTCTACTGTCTAGCTTGTCCTGTGGCATTAGTGCGTCCTGTGAAGCCAATATCTGTATTTTTCTGTGTTTAACCGGAAAGCTTATGTTAGTTTGTTCTGGCAATCTGTGAAGTACGTCAGTTTGTACCGTCAATGTTTGAAGCAAACAACATTTTCTGATTTTTTCCTGTTACTCCTTAAAGTTTTGTATAGTTAGCCCATTAAATATACAGCGATTGCAATAGTTTGTCCTTTTAATCTTTGAACAGTACGTTACTGTTGCCCGTTGTCCAAATGGACGCAGGACGAGCAATGCAGTGTCATGTGCAAACAAACGTTTAAAGGTCCCCTATTATACTGTTTTTCATCAATATATCACAGGTCTCAGATATATCCAGAGCCTGTCTCTGATTGGCTGAAACACCAAACAGATCATTGCAGCATCCCATAACCCCCTCTGTTTCAGCCCTGTTTCCAAAGTGCTGATTCTCTGTCTGTTACTTTAGATGAAAATAAGGAGCCCCTCCCCACGCCCCTCTGAGAGAGATTTGGTTACAAAGAACTCAATGGTGCTCTAGGAGGAGATTCAGGTGATAAGGGGGGGGGTTACCTTGGTTGGTGATTGGCTAATGGTTACACAAGACAAAACATCGTTATGACATCATAAAGTGGCCAAAATCTGATCAGCTCATTTTCAGACAGGTTTTTATAGAAATGGATCAAAAAGAGAGAGAATCTTTGTTCCTGAAACTTTCAGAGTCTCTTTACACAGAGGGGACACATGTTGATGTAGAAGAGACATGAAGAAGAGGGGACACATGTTGATGTAGAAGAGACATGAAGAAGAGGGGACACATGTTGATGTAGAAGAGACATGAAGAAGAGGGGACACATGTTGATGTAGAAGAGACATGAAGAAGAGGGGGACACATGTTGATGTAGAAGAGACATGAAGAAGAGGGGACACATGTTGATGTAGAAGAGACATGAAGAAGAGGGGACACATGTTGATGTAGAAGAGACATGAAGAAGAGGGGACACATGTTGATGTAGAAGAGACATGAAGAAGAGGGGACACATGCTGATGTAGAAGAGACATGAAGAAGAGGGGACACATGTTGATGTAGAAGAGACATGAAGAAGAGGGGACACATGTTGATGTAGAAGAGACATGAAGAAGAGGGGACACATGGTGATGTAGAAGAGACATGAAGAAGAGGGGACACATGTTGATGTAGAAGAGACATGAAGAAGAGGGGACACATGTTGATGTAGAAGAGACATGAAGAAGAGGGGACACATGGTGATGTAGAAGAGACATGAAGAAGAGGGGACACATGTTGATGTAGAAGAGACATGAAGAAGAGGGGACACATGTTGATGTAGAAGAGACATGAAGAAGAGGGGACACATGATGATGTAGAAGAGACATGAAGAAGAGGGGACACATGTTGATGTAGAAGAGGGGACACATGTTGATGTAGAAGAGGGGACACATGTTGATGTAGAAGAGACATGAAGAAGTGGATTTTGCACAATAGGTGACCTTTAATTTAAAGCTGGTCTCTCTGGCCTTATAGACTGCGTTCACTAGTGCGAAGGATGTCCACGTCAATAACCTTGTCTTGACCTTGGAACATGTTGCTAACAATATTAAACCAAGTTTCCAGGCGTAACTTGGACTAGTGAACTTTGGTCACGCATTACGTGCATCGATCTTAAAACCGTTTACATGCGTGCACCAGACCGTGACAGTTGGCACGAATACATGATCTGTTGGAGCCCTACCCCTTCACAAAATTGGTGATGTGTTGAGTCAGGCTGTTACTTGTTAACTAAAGAAAGTGCCAATAAAATAATAAGATTAGTGGGTAGGGTTCCTGATGCCAAGAGAAAGAATATTGGGCTTTCTTGCATCCTAAAACTACCTGAAATGATGTGGTACCCATATTTAACAAAGCCATTTGAGCCTGATGATCACATCTCACGTGTTCCTGTTCGTCTGTCCTCCTTTTCTCATATCTCAGAGAGTTTTTCGATGGTTTTACCGCCTCCACCCACGGTCTGTTTGCAGTCTGTTTGCAGTCTGTTGGTCTCAAGGCTTCAGCAGCTTGTTGTGAATACAGCTTTTGTGTTTCAGATCTGAACTCCTTTGCCTCTCAGAGTCAAAAACACCCAGGCTGGTGAAAAGACGCTCATGGAACTAATGTTGCACTGAAATGAATTGCACCAGTGATGGGGAGAATCAGTGTGAGAGCTGTGAAATCCTGTCGCCTCCCCAGCTGTCTCACTTCCTGTTGGGATGCCAGTTCAGAGTTTCCTCCTCTGCTGATGATTCACCTCCATCTCCACACCCTCTCCTCCCCGTGTCGGCTAATGATGGTGCACTGCCTTTGGCGCTGCCTTTTCCCTGCAGCTCATAACAGTGTGATGGAGGGCGATGAAACAGTATACCATGTACCATAAAACTAAATGTGTTTCCAATCCAGCCGGAGACCCATGATGCATGCATCGCCCCCTCATTTACTAAATACTGAATCCTGGTTAAAAGAAATGGCCCAGAATTACTTTTTGTTGACATTTCTGGTTTATTTCATATTTATATCTTTATCAACAAATTCTAAACAAAAACCAAACCAACCATGTGTTTGTCTGTTTTTTAAAACACTCTAACATCCTTAAAGGTAGGGTAGGGAAGAATGGATAAACCAGCTCGAGTGCGCTAGAATTTGAAAGTACGTAACTGAAAAAAATCGGCCCCTTCCTTCAGACTTCCTTACAGAGCCCCTCCTCCAACACACACGAACGCGCACATGACCAATGAGGGCACGAGATAAGTTTGTGCACAGATGGAAGGCTGACAGGCAGGTAGGCCATCCAGTTATTTTGGCCGGGCCGGCTCAGATGATTGGTCGTGCTTTTTACAGCGCCACGGCTTCCACAGATGACATTTTGTTATGTATTTATTGTCAAAGCATTTAATGTATTCATTGCTATCAGGATGTTAAGAGCATTCCATGGAATATAACAAGTGTTTCTGAAGTGAATTACCTACCCCACCTTTAAGTTGTAGTATCATGGTTTGGCCACTATGAAAATGTACTTCAATGCCCAGCGTACTTCCAGTGGACTTGAGTCGGTCTCGTTGATCTTTCTTTGTGTTGAGATGTTGTTTTTTTTGCTTTTTATGCGACATGAAGCAAATGGTCGCATATCGAAGCCGGGCCCTTGCAGAAAGCCTTAGTACAATGGCACTCTATTGCAGAGATAAACCAAGCTTTGATACACAAACAAAACCTTTTAGTAAATACATTCAATGATGGTTGCATTTGTTGCTGATAAAAATATATTTCAACATATCAGAATTGTCAATATAGTCAGCTAAATCTTAGCAACAATGCCATGAGTAGTTGCAATGGTATATCCAGAGCAGAGGTCGCGTTAACCGAATATTATCCGTCTATGATTTTTTTTTAACAATGACGGAAAAATCTGAAAGCCGATTAGAACAAACTCCGAACAGCGCCAAAGTTTCCCCGCAGCGGGGCTCCGGTATTATGCCGTGTTATGCATGCCAAAAGGAAATGATATCGTTTCCAAACCTAACTTTGCCGAACAGATCAACGAAAGTATTTGCTTTACGCTGTGCGCGTTCCCGCGAGGTGCTGTGGGCATGCATAACACGGCGCTAACAGTTCATGAGCGAGCGTCCACCCCCCCTCCCCGTTGACAGTTCACGAGTTGTGTACAGGCCGACGGGTAATAATGGATTTTTGACGGAAATTTTGCGTTCCTGTCCGTCAAAATAACGGGCAGCGAAGAAGTCTAGCGCAAACTCTGATCCACAGTCATGCTGTTCTTGTTTCAACCAAATATTCAGTTTGTATCTGCACTAAACTCGCTTTGTGTGTTTGTAATTTGTAAAACAAGTCAACTCATTGTCTACCAGGAAAGATGCAGAGTTGTAGCGGGGCGAGAAGCAGAAATAGATCATCTGGTGTGTTTCTGAGTCTGACAGCCATCTTTCCTCATGTGGAACATCTTCCAGTAGTGTATATGATGAATGGAAAACAGTGTGAATCCCTGGTGATGCTGTACACACATAATCATATATGATCAGGGTGGTGAGTGCAGGAACAACAGGGAGATGTCTCAGGAGAAAGTGTTGTGTGTCTCGTGGGGAAGATGATGTCCACTTAGGAGGACTTTGATCATCGGGCTGTCAGCGAGACAAACGCTGGGAGTTTCACTGATATCCTCCCGTCTCACACTTTACTGGCAATTAAGGAGACAAGGCTGCAAGTGGCCGATAACATCTCAAACCAGATCATAGGCGCCTCAGCAGGAGGGGCAGGGGGAGACAGAGAAGAAATGGAATAAAAAGGAGAGAGGAAATTCTCTGCAATCTGTGCTCACAGCTGCCCTCCTCCAGCAGCGAGACGGAAACTGGATGTGACGTGGGAGGATTTGTATCTGTGGAGGAGTGAGGGTACCAGTTTCTAAAATATACAAAAATAACCACAAGGAAAATAGAGGGATGCAGGAATTAGTCGAAAAAACCCTGAAACGAGTCAGCATTTTAGCATTTCCTGTTCTTGAAGTCAATGTTTTTTTTTAGATGAGAGTAACACATGTGTCACTTCAGGGCAAAAATGATGGCTCCGCCCACTTTTGGGGGAAAACAAAGCTGTCATTTGATTGGCGGTCAATACAAATTCTGAAGTTTTTGCCAATCCGATCAGAAATGTAATAAAACCGTGGATTTGTGGATCTTCAAAGAGCCCGATTACGATGGCCAGACAGGCAAACAATTACATTCAATCATTGGAAATAGACGATCGGGCTCGATATATGGTTAAATATAGCAGTTGGCGATCGATGTCCATAGATGAGAGTAACATCTACGTCACTTTACGGCCCCGCCCACTTTTGGGGGAAACCAACGCTGTCATTTGAACGGCGATCGAGCCTGAAGCCACAGAGCTCTTCTGTTACTGTCCTTTGTTCTTAGAGGAAGTACAGTAACACGTAACTCTGGATTTGTTTTAATGTTTGAGGTGCAATAAACGACACAGCAGCTTGTTGGCATGATAAAACTATTATTTTCCGCCTCGCTCATGAGAGTAACAGCTGGCGAAATTACGGCCTCGCCTACTGACTTTAATTTAACCATATATCGAGCCCGATCGTCGATTTCCAGTGATTTAATGTAATTGTTTGCCTGACTGGCCATCGTAATCGGGCTCTTTGAAGATCCACAAATCCAGTTTTATTACATTTCTGATCGGATTGACAAAAACTTCAGAATTTGTATTGACCGCCATTCAAATGACAGCTTTGTTTTCCCCCAAAAGTGGGCGGGGCCGTAATTTTCGCCCGGAAGTGACGTAGGTGTTACTCTCATCTATAGGCTAAGAGGCGGGACATCTCAAAGCAGTTGACCAATTACAACACAGCCGGCCAGATAACCAATCAGAGCAGACTGGGCTCCAATGAGTTATGATGGACAACGAGAATCAAACGCAACCACTGACTTTTGGAACTTAAATTCTTCTCAATGAGCAGTAAGGCTCAAGAAGCTTTTTTAACAATCATCTTTCGGAATTTGTGGTCATTCAGAGTTAGTGTGATGCGTATTCCTTTAGAACAAATAATGAAACAATGTTTTGTAATCATACAAATCATGTTACAACGAAAAAACAAACAGCAAAACATTGGCATCTGTATTTGCATCGGCCAAATAGTTATTCTAAACATTGGTTTACTGTATATTATAATGGGAACAATTCAATCCCATTGCTTTTGCGGAGGGAACTTTGCGATGCTTACTGCTGCAGGGATGATCTGACCCCAAAAGAGCGCATGGAGGAGCGTTTCATAAATATCAGAGACTGAAGAGAAGTGGGCGATCACAGGGAGCAGAGGTGATGGAAATTAAAAAGCTTCAGTTTGAGGAGAGAGAAAGAAAAACTCCCTCTCTGAGAGAAAACAGCTGGAGAGATCGATGTTCTAATCTGTTTCAGGTGATGCTCGCGATTACTTGAATTACTTTGTGCCATAAGAGCTTAAAGACCACTCTGTCTCAGAGGGGTGGAGAGGGACTGAACATGGGACCGCTCAGAAACACAGGAAGCCACGAAGAGAACACAGGACTCATTTTCACAGTACAGAGAGATTTTGTGACCCAGAACCCAACGATTAACTTGCTGTGTATTGATATGACTGACTGATTTTGGCTTATCACTAGTGTATCTGTGTCAGTGTGTGACTATAAGAAGAAGGTCATTGCAGTGGCTGCCAAAGATATGTTATGAAAAGGAGACTTGCATGATCGGCAAAGGAAGGTTTGTAAATGAAGAATAAAGTTATACAAACCGTAAGCTGCCTTTGTGTACCTTTGCTTTCTTTTACTCAATATATTAGATCTAATATATTATTATTCTTAATGATATTTATACATTTTCATTGATGTTCACCGTTTAAAATTAACATTAGCCGCCTTTAGCTTAGCGGTGGTGACGTGAAGTCATGTGACCATGCTGTAGTTCCTTTATAGCCCAACATTAGCCACCTTTAGCTTAGCGGTGGTGACGTGAAGTCATGTGACCGTGCTGTAGTTCCTTTATAGCCCAACATTAGCCGCCTTTAGCTTAGCGGTGGTGACGTGAAGTCATGTGACCATGCTGTAGTTCCTTTATAGCCCAACATTAGCCGCCTTTAGCTTAGCGGTGGTGACGTGAAGTCATGTGACCGTGCTGTAGTTCCTTTATAGCCCAACATTAGCCGCCTTTAGCTTAGCGGTGGTGACGTGAAGTCATGTGACCGTGCTGTAGTTCCTTTATAGCCCAACATTAGCCGCCTTTAGCTTAGCGGTGGTGACGTGAAGTCATGTGACCGTGCTGTAGTTCCTTTATAGCCCAACATTAGCCACCTTTAGCTTAGCGGTGGTGACGTGAAGTCATGTGACCGTGCTGTAGTTCCTTTATAGCCCAACATTAGCCGCCTTTAGCTTAGCGGTGGTGACGTGAAGTCATGTGACCGTGCTGTAGTTCCTTTATAGCCCAACATTAGCCACCTTTAGCTTAGCGGTGGTGACGTGAAGTCATGTGACCGTGCTGTAGTTCCTTTATAGCCCAACATTAGCCGCCTTTAGCTTAGCGGTGGTGACGTAAAGTCATGTGACCGTGCTGTAGTTCCTTTATAGCCCAACATTAGCCGCCTTTAGCTTAGCGGTGGTGACGTGAAGTCATGTGACCGTGCTGTAGTTCCTTTATAGCCCAACATTAGCCACCTTTAGCTTAGCGGTGGTGACGTGAAGTCATGTGACCGTGCTGTAGTTCCTTTATAGCCTAACGTTAGCTTTGTGGACATGTGGAGATTATCCTGCCGAACAAAAAGTGTTAGAATCATAAACGTTTGTTGCCAGAGAGATTATTTTCAGCAGTATTCTGAGATCCAATGGAGAAATCCCAATTGTCCTCCCAAGGAACAAGGGAGATGCCAACTTCAGGAACGGCCTACAAAGGCATGCCATCCCTGCACCTCTATATGGAGTAGAGATAACATTTCCTACCTCATAGTAGCTCCTCACAGCGTTGCAGAAAGCTTCATCCGCCACAATCTGAGTTTCCCCGTTGAGGAAGGCCAGGAAACGCTCCTTCACCGCCTGCAGCTGCTGCTTGTTCACCTGAGACAGGAGAGAGGGAGCATGGAGGAGGAAGAGAGGGGGAGAGGGTAATCAGTCAGAAACAGATGGAGAGGAAGAGCAGAGGGTGGAGGAGACACAGGACAAAAGTACTAGATTAGAGTCATTGTTAAAGTCTGACATCGTCATTACAAGAGGAGAGAAAAGTCTCATTATCTAACAAATGTCTTTCATTAGGAAACAGAGTCGGCCAAGAACAACCGAGAGAAGAGGAATGTGTCTGTGTGAGTGGAGAAAAGGATCAGACACCATTTGAGACTGATGGTGATTCTTAAGGGACCATAACAAAGATTTAGCTCATTGACTACACACTGCCAGACGATTTAAAGACATAATAAGGTCATTTTTTTAACTCAATTTCAGGCCGCTATTGGTTTGAAAGGTTTCAATTAATTGTTGCATAAAGGGGTGCAGGGACGGTTTAGTGCTGATGTATACGTTTCTTTGTGCTTATGACGGGTTACAACATGTGTAACCAGAGTTCCTTAATAGCATTGGTACAGGTCATTATTGTGATGTTAGGGCTTTATGCAGCATTTTATTTTACTGCTATTGCAATTTTGTATATGATTTTTGATATGAGAGACCAATGTTTTAAATCATCATGATGTGCTTTTCTGATTTAAGGTGCAAAAAGCTCTTTCTCTTTCTCATACTGCCTGTGCTGCAGCACCTCTTTTCACCCTCCGTCTGAAACCAGAGCCCAGTCTGCTCTGATTGGTTAGCTGGCTTGCTCTCTTGTGATTGGTCAACCGCTTAGATAGGGCTGTGCGATTATGGCAAAAATCATAATCACGATTATTTTGGTCAATAATTGATATCACGATTATTAAATACGATTATTCATTGACTTTGAAAACATCAATTTATTGAACTTTAAAACAAATACAAATAATAATTTGAACAGTATCTTTTTAACTGTTGATTACCCTGAACGTATAATTCAACTGAAAAACCAATACAAAAATAAATGATACATTTAAATAAATAATATCAAAATAATAAATACCAATAAACAAGATCAACAAATATTTTGGAGCGCACTTCAACAAGCTACTAAACATATATAAATATGATAAATACAAATAAATGAGACCAAAATTAATTAGATCAAATATGTTGCACTGTCACAACCTAGCAAAGCAAAATAATCGTTTTCTTCGATTATGTTGTTTTCGTAATTGTGGCAGGCCAAAATCGTAATTGCGATTAAAATACGATTAATTGCACAGCCCTACGCTTAGAGCTTTCTCTCTCCTTAGCCTATCAGGTACAATGTGTTGGAGAGCTAGCCAATAGAAGCGTGAGTGTTACTTCGTGATGTCACTATGTTCTGCAAGTAAACAAAGGATTCCAATGGATGTGTTTCAGGCATCCATTGGAATCCGTAGAACAAACTACAGGAAAGGGAACACCACAAGACCATAACGGGCCCCTTTTAGTACAGTAATTCATTAATAGTTTACTTTATGACATTTCACCAGTGGTTGAAATACATTTTTTCCAACCATAACAACATTTTTCAGAGGAGCCGTTCTCCTCAGAGCAGTGCAGTCATGCTAGGAAAACAAAATCATTCCCATAAATGTCATCGGCCCTGGTTATTCGGCACAGTGAACCTCAGCTGACACATTGTGCTCTATGAGGGTTTTAAGTTTGCATGAGCGACGGCATCACTGGAAGCTCATATGCTGCATATGTATGAGGCGTCAGGAGGAAATTAAACCATTATTCTTCCTCTTGTTGCAACACTGCCAGCAACAAATGCATTCTGGGAGTCAAAGTGCCAGTTCCCGGCTCCACAAAGTGAGCAGAGACTTATCTCCTGCCGGCAGCTTTTTGTGTGGGCTTCCACGCCTTTTCTGGGTCTAAATGCAGCCGCTGTGCTTCGCCTTTAACCGCAGCAGAGATCAGACGGCTGAATTTATGGAAAGCAGCAGGTTGTGACCGTTTGCAAAATGACTCAACTTCCATATAACAGGTTGAAAATGTGAAAGTAGTTCATTAGAGTACAGATAAGAAAACTGCTGCTGGGGGCTGTGGTATGAGTACAAAGCAGCAGCAGCAGCAGCCACATATTCATGCTGAAAAACACACATTAGTCCTCACAGATTGGAGGTTCAAAGGCAGAGTCGGACTTGTTTGCAGATCTGATTTAATGAAAGAGCTCACTGGCAGCTGAGCAGAGAGGAGGGTGTACAGTAGGAAGACCAAAAGTAGACGGTAAAGCATGGAATTTGATTATTTATAGTCTAACGTACAAAGAGAGTGGTGCAGGAATGAGTCCAAACACCCAGAAAAGAGTCAGCATATTAGCACTTCCTGTTCCCATGTCTGGAAGTCAATGGTTTCCTGAAAGTGTTTTTGGTTATCAGCTTGAAATAAGGTCTGTGGTTAACACAAGCTGAAGAGATTTTAACGATTTGTTTTACGACATAAAACACGTCAGTAAATACCCCACTGTTGAATATAAAAACAGCGTATGCTAGGTGTCTAAATGAGACGACTAAACGTCCTCACGCACAACGTTAGCCGCCTTTAGCTTAGCGGTGATGACGTGAAGTCATGTGACCGTGCTGTAGTTCCTTTATAGCCCAACATTAGCCGCCTTTAGCTTAGCGGTGGTGACGTGAAGTCATGTGACCGTGCTGTAGTTCCTTTATAGCCCAACATTAGCCGCCTTTAGCTTAGCGGTGGTGACGTGAAGTCATGTGACCGTGCTGTAGTTCCTTTATAGCCCAACATTAGCCGCCTTTAGCTTAGCGGTGGTGACGTGAAGTCATGTGACCGTGCTGTAGTTCCTTTATAGCCCAACATTAGCCGCCTTTAGCTTAGCGGTGGTGACGTGAAGTCATGTGACCGTGCTGTAGTTCCTTTATAGCCTAACATTAGCCGCCTTTAGCTTAGCGGTGGTGACGTGAAGTCATGTGACCGTGCTGTAGTTCCTTTATAGCCCAACATTAGCCACCTTTAGCTTAGCGGTGGTGATGTGAAGTCATGTGACCGTGCTGTAGTTCCTTTATAGCCCAACATTAGCCTCCTTTAGCTTAGCGGTGGTGACGTGAAGTCATGTGACCGTGCTGTAGTTCCAAATAGCCCAACATTAGCCGCCTTTAGCTTAGCGGTGGTGACGTGAAGTCATGTGACCGTGCTGTAGTTCCAAATAGCCCAACATTAGCCACCTTTAGCTTAGCGGTGGTGACGTGAAGTCATGTGACCGTGCTGTAGTTCCAAATAGCCCAACATTAGCCGCCTTTAGCTTAGCGGTGGTGACGTGAAGTCATGTGACCGTGCTGTAGTTCCTTTATAGCCGCCTTTAGCTTAGATTAGTCTAGTGGATGAAACTCTATCTCCTGAACCACAGCCAATTTATATTGTTTCAGCATTCAAATAGAAGCACGTCCAACATGCTGAATCCTTAATTCACCAAATTAGAGGTAAAAATATGCAGTCTCATGTTCCTCAGAAGGAGAATACTCAATTAGCTCAAAGAAAATGGAGAAAAGACAGCCAAAAAAACAGCTGTGCGTATTTCCGTTGACCTTTGCCATACACAACTTCTGAAACGGTCCAAACAAGTATAAAACAATCGATTAAATGTTTGTTATTTTCAAAATGTCACCGCAACTGCTTATAGTCAAAATTAAGCACAACACCTATTAGGAAGATATTCCACTAGTATGCAAGTATCCATGGACAAAGACAGAGCACAACCCAATTAAAAATCTTCTGGTGGAAATAGTTAAAAGGGAGAAATATCGAATTAATGCATCATGTAAAATATATAAAACAGCTATATATCATTATAATAATGTGCAATTCTGTTCGTAACAACAGGGAGAAACAAATTAGTATGTCCTTGGCCGACAAAATGTTGTGAATCATTTTCAGATGTGGTATTGTTGAATTTCAGACGGTGAAGCTCAGATTGTGGTTTGCTCTTCCAAAAGCTTATTTGTATTTTGATTACAGTTTCATCCATCTTTTCAGAGCGGGCATAATGGGCTTTATCCCCTGAATAGAAATACTTTGCAAATACAAAATTACTTCCTTTTTCTGGAGCTGACTTTTCAGAGCCTCTTTTCTTCTTTTTTCAGGTGACTGCGGCAGTAATGGCCTCTTACAAAATGCACCCTGCGCATGAAATGAGGTGACCCGTGAAGAGAAGCTGTGAAAAGCTGCCTGTCAGGTTTCAGCTGAATGTCTGTCCGTGCCCCCCCGTCTACTCGCCTTTATCTGATAAATGGATTTATCCCAGGGGGGTTTATAAGCACGACGAGGCGCACTTGTGCTCCGTCAGCGACAGAAAACATCCAGGTGGAGGTGTAACTTGCCCTTTAGGGATGTGGCAAATTGCCGCTGTTGGAGAGGTTTCCTGCCGGGTAAAACCACTCTGAGCTCAGCGGTCAACCTGTTCAAACGTTTAGGGAGCGTTGACTCTCAGGGATGGTCTCCGTCAGAAATGCGGTTTTATTTCTCAGAGACACTAAAAGCTCTCAGACAAAGTGGGCAGTGTATCATCAGGGTCACGTCCTGACTGACATTGATTTTGCAACACCAGAACTACTCCCACATTTTGGTTGAAATCCTAAGACCATGTGGAGTGGTGCAGGAATGAGTTCTAAACCCGTTAATGACTCAGCATTGAGCATCTAAATTAGACAAATAAACGTCCTCACCCTAACCCGGAAACTAAAGACAACAAAGAAACGTGATGATTCTCAGGCAATCACTCATTGGTTCAAATATTGGCTGAGTTAGAACTCCAAGAAGAAACTTGAATGTATGATTGAAAAAACAAAGAT
The DNA here is from genome assembly GCF_902827165.1 of Trematomus bernacchii. Taxonomy (NCBI): domain Eukaryota; kingdom Metazoa; phylum Chordata; class Actinopteri; order Perciformes; family Nototheniidae; genus Trematomus; species Trematomus bernacchii. The sequence goes on along the minus strand of NW_022987519.1, from coordinate 455,728 downwards.
CGAACTGTAAGAACAACAAGCTCAATGATGAAATTGAAAAGTTTTTGAAGGGTCATAAAGATTGAGAGTTCAGCTAAAATCCTAAAAGCGGTGACGTTATCAGTATCCGTTATGGAAAACAAAACATCTGGGCATTGAGTGATGCCTCTCCACTATGATATGATTTGAGCAGATAAGACAGGCGATGCTAGATAAACTGTCAAACTGTCCATCATCGTGAAAACAATCTGAACAAAATCTAACAGCAACACGTCCAACTGACAACATTGATCTGATGTGAAGAGACACAACAAAGTCTACATTCCTGCTATCAGTAAATGGTGAATTCAATATAAAGTTAATTGAGGAAAACCTTTCCTAGTGTCCAGGAAGTATTCTAGTAACTCAGGAACTGTTACAGCAGGATTTAACGTGTAAAAAGGGCTTTTCACATTGCACAGTCACGAAGCTAAGGGATCTGTTAGCCTGGGGCCAAGAACGTTTTCTCACTGGCACAATCCAAAGTGGGCTAGACCGGACTTTAGAGGAGGGCTGGCTGGACTTTTCTTTTTTTAAGGGCGGTGGTGTCGAAGTCAAGACTTGGCTTGACAACTGGAAGGTCACCAGTTCAAGTCCCGGAAAGACCAAGTGCTACTGAGGTGTCCGTGAGCAAGGCACCGTTCCCTACACTGCTCCCCGGGCGCCGTACATAATGGCAGCCCACTGCTCCTAACACTAGGATGGGTCAAATGCAGAGAAACCGTTTCGTTACATAGAACCTGTACTACGTGATGACAATAAGTTGAATCTTCTTCTTTCTACAGAGCAAGTTATCCATGAAAAGGGACTTTACACCGAGCTGAAAGTTGCCAGCGTGAGAAGGGGCTGAGGTACATCATGAAATAGCCGTTTTTTACATTAACAATGTCATGTAGTATTAAATATTAAAATAACAATGTATGTCTGAAAAAGCCAGTTGTTCCTGAATGTATTGGCATGTTTGTGAGGGGGCAGGTTAAGTAGAGCCTCTACGAGGAGTTTAACATCCTTTCCAGCTGAATCTGACCTGCTGCTCCTCTGTCCCAGGGAGACGAAGGAGGGGAGGTGATTGCTTTCAGCAGGTGTGTGTTGGGGTGTGCTTATGTAGTGCACATTAACGTTTGTTTATGCTTAAGGCTTTAATTTGAGTTCCTTCCTCTCGGGAGAGGACATGATAGGTTAGCGAGGACAGTTAGCGGCTGATTTGGGAGGCAGCAGGAACCTCATGATGGCAGATCAATGACCACAGAGAAGGCTGTGTGGGTCTGTGTGTGTAGGTGTGTGTGGATGCAGAACACACACATTGCCCTCTCTCCATGACTCTGAGACACCTGACCGATATGTCTCGCCCTGTTTATGCACACACACACACACACACACACACACACACACACACACACACACACACACACACACACACACACACACACACACACACACACACACACACACACACACACACACACACACACACACACACACACACACACACACACACACACACACACAACACACACACACACACACACACACACACACACACACACACACACACACACACACACACACACACACACACACACACACACACACACACACACACACACACACACACACACACACACACACACACACACACACACACACACACACACACACACACACACACACACACACACACACACACACACGTCAGGTAAAAACTTGTATCTCCAACATGTCATGTTGCCAGGATCAGAAACAGTAAGTGTGTATTGTGTGTGTGACGGCTGCAGGTTTAAGATGTGGTTCCCCCACATTTGAAACAATTTCATCAGCCTCGGAGGTTGAAAGATAAGAAGGTCTTGTACGTCCAATTCTGGTTTCTTATTTCATAAACCCTTAAAATAAAGTTGCATTAAAGCACTTCTGATTCCCTCATGTCAAAGTCAATGGCTATTTTAATAATTTTTCGTTTGCCTGAAATTATGTTTTTGACCAACCAAAGTTTAGACTAATATGTTGGTCTGTTTCTCGAGACAAAACAAGTCAGTAAAAAATCCAACTGGTGAATTTTGAAGCTTTTATAGTCTTTAAAAAAGGCAGTAGCAGACAAGATGAAATACTGGATATGAACTATAACTAAGACAACAAAACGTCATCACGCCAACAATAGTCTTCCTTTTGCTTAGCGATCGTGACGTGAATTATAACAAAGGTTTATTTATAGTCTTCTCGACTTTTGCCTAAAAAATCATAAAAGGGGTGTTCGTTTTTTAAGGTTATCATGCTAAACAAAGCGTCCAAGTATCATACACTTTTCCAAACCAAATCCACTTCTTATCAAGGGAACCAGTGCGATGCTAACTCTAAGGTCCCATGTCATGCTTTTCTGGTTACTACCCGTCCCCTTGTGTGTTATGTAGCTTCTGCATGTAAACGGTCTGCAGAGTCACAAACCCTCAAAGTACACCCTGTAGCGAGTAAAACTCTAACACAGAAAATAATAAATAAATAAATAAATTGCTATTTTTGTCATTTCACAGTACAGGTACTATGTAACGAAATTGTTCCTCTGCATTTGACCCATCCTAGTGTTAGGAGGAGTGGGCTGCCATAATGTACGGCGCCCGGGGAGCAGTGTAGGGAACGGTGCCTTGCTCAGGGACACCTCGGTAGCACTTGGTCTTTCCGGGACTTGAACTGGTGACCTTCCAGTTGCCAAGCCAAGTCCCTATGGACTTCGCCACCACTGCCCTTACCTGTCTATGCTGCCCCAGAACGCCTCGTTGGAGATGTATCTTTCTCTTCCTGGGTACAGTGACGTGACCATACCCAAATGGACCCATTGGACCAATCCGTGGACACACACACACTCTCTCAAAGTTCGGCGGGAGTGGAGCCTCGCAGCGGCGAAACTGTGGTGCGCTTACACTGTGTCCAACAAATAATGATCACTGATGTTCCGCTGTAACGGTGGTGGACTCATCAGAACAGAGTGGGCGAGCTGTCCAATCAGAGCACAGTGGGCTCATAGGGAGGGGGGGGGGCAGGAGCTCCAACAAGCCGTTTAGGACAGAGAGTGAATACACATACTATACAGAGATGCTGTATGAGAAACCAATGTGAGTTTGGAACATTGAACAATGTAAATCTATTCTAGTAGACCTCAACAATGGAATTATGATCAGTAGAAATGGCCATGATGTGGGACCTTTAAGGTTTGCCCACAAAAACCCGATCTTCCTGCAGCACTCTATAGGGTTGTGATGAATAATTCTCTGTATCAGTTACCCTATCATTGTCAAAGCTTGCCGCACATTCAGTGTCTGACCCTTGGGAGTGACATGCATTAAGGTCTGAGTGAAAAGGGTTCATCCTCTGGGGAGCAGGAATGTGATCAATATACTTCCTGACAGTTGTCCCAGACGTAAAGGTCAGAGGGTCTCCAAAATCATTCTGGTTCATCCTCTGGGGAGAAATATCTGCAGAAAACTCAATACAAAATGTAGGTCTTCTGTTCTGTGGTTATGGAGAAGCTCTTTAATAAAAAAGAAAACATGATATGGCAAGGAATTCTTGTGAACTTATTTGTTTTAGAAGGAAAATGAAATCACAAACTGGATTGCATTTAGTTTGAAGGTGATGTTTAGAACATTACAGATACCATACTGTAACTAAAAAAGGAAACACCTTCCAGCTGAATACAAACTAAGGATGCACACAGATACAGTAAGTCAACACTTTTTCGATTGGGCAGAACCATTCATCTCATATACAACAGGTCAGGAGGTTTTAATTCAAATCAAACAGCTTTAAGCTCAGACAGGACCTTTCAAACCGGAAATCAAACCGACTCTAGAGGTATGAATGCAAACTTGACCAAAAGGAAGCAAAATCAAGCATCCACTGGTTTTCTTTGCAGCAAAATAACTTTTTTTTAACCATAAATCCATCTATAGAAGGGGCGTGATGAAGGAGTATGTAAGCCCACAGATTCGACTTACAGGAGCCACACCACAAAAGTCAAAAACTGACACATGTACACATCTTATTCATCACTTAGTTATACTTTGACACACATTAAAAAAAACAAGGCATGTCTACCATAAAGGAATATATGTATTGATGCATCTGTGTTTTCCTCACTCTGGATAACCACGTGTAACTCATTCTGGAAAAGGTGTCCTCACTGCTGCTTGGACTGTTAATCTGTTCCTCTCTTCAACAGAAATGTAAATGATATTCTAAGTAAGAATTGTTTACTAAAAGAGAAGTGAAAAAGGAAAGTGTATTATCAGACAGAAAACAACCAGCCTCCCTGACATTAGATGTGTGAAATCATTCAAAAACTAACTTTTAAAATGAATAAATTGATTTGCCAATGAGAGCTGTTTTACAGACTCCACGGGCAACGATACGAAAGCTGCCGTGTTACATTTCTCTGCTGAAAATAAACCAACCTCAGCCTGTAATTGAACCTTTTACAGGTATCATGCAGTGATAGGTGTTGATTGCTCTGAAAGTACCAGAGTTTTTACAGCCTGCATCTGAAATGTCACCGGTTCAAACCCCAGCACGTTTACAAAAAGAAACACTTAAACCACAGAATGAATCTCAGTCATCCCTGCTGCCTGGAGGGGTTTCCAAATTCTATATTTGATAGAATGGTGTAGGAATGAGTCCTAAATCCTGGAAATGAGTCAGCATTTTAGCACTTCCGGGTCCCTCGTCTGGAAGTCAATGGTTTTTTTAACGTATTTTTGGTTATGCTGATATAAGTTTGTTCTACGACATAAATGAAGTCAGTAAATACCCCACAAGTAAATGGAGTCTAAACAATGAAACGTCATCACGCCCAACATTAGCCGCCATTAGCTTAGCGGTGGTGACGTGAAGTCATGCCTTTATAGCCTAGCTATAACGTTAGCTTTTTACTTCAGAAATCATAAAGTGGTGTTAATATGTGGAGATTATCCTTCTGAACAAAACGTGTCAGTATCATAAATGTTTGTTTGACAGAGATCATTTTTTTAAATGTAATTAATCCACAAGAAAAATCCCAATGGCTTTTTGCAGAGGGAGCGTTTGCAAAGATGCTAACTTCCACTAAGTTATGTCCAACCTGCACCACTCAAACTTTCACCATTCCTGAGCCTAAAACTGTCCTCATGACATCTGAATGTTAACACTTATCTCTTGTACACAGATATCAGTCCGTCCCCGAAGACAAACACTTCCTCCCCTCCCTTTATAAACAACACCAGCTGACCGTCTGGCTGCTCATTATCTGCACACACACCTGACCCACTTCCCATAACACACATTAGTGTGTGTGGTTAAAGCTTCTCACAACCTGAGTTTAAAATGATGTCAGTTCAGGGGAAGTCTCAGGTCAGTGGAGCTATGAATCTAGTCATATTAGAGCAGGGGTCTCCAACATGTCGATCGCGACCTACCCTCAATAAGTAGCTCGCCAAGCAAATCCAAAATGTAAAAAATACACACAAAAAAAAGGAAATCAAATGAAAAGAATCTACCCTACCCATAAACGAAACCTCAATCATAGCGAACTCTATCTACTTACTACAACTCTATATCTATCCAACACCCCTCCTCCCCCCAGCCCCCACATCGACCAATCACGTTCTTGCTTGATTTGTGGGACCAGCGTTGCAGTCGGGAAGAAAAGCAACGTGGAGCGGCAGCTCACCGCTTCATAAGGAGTCTGACCTTTCCTTCTGGCAGAATCTACACACACATCAGCCCCATTGAACAGCCTAGCCGTGCCATCCTGTACAGCACATGAGGGCCAGAGTTTTACTGTGTGTGTGTTGCAACTTGCATATATATTTATTGCACTTGACGCACACACATGCGCATGGTGTAATTTCCACTGGGGACAGGGGGGACATGTCCCCCCTACTTTTCGAAATCCCGTTTGTGTCCCCCCACTTTACAAATATGTTTATTCTTTTTTTTTAACGCAAGTCGTCTTCGCCACGGTGGAGCACACAGCCTGTGTGTGTGTGTGTGTGTGTGTGTGTGTGTGTGTGTGTGTGTGTGTGTGTGTGTGTGTGTGTGTGTGTGTCACGAGCGCATTTTGTGTGTGTGAGCGAGAGACAGAGAGAGAGAGAGAGAAAATAAATATATTAAATTTAAAAAATACCGTTTAGGAGGGGAGTGATTAGTAAAATATGCATAAATAAAAAGAAAGAATGCTAACTAGGTAACATAAGATAAGAGAGAGGAGTTTAAATGATTAGTTATTGGTTGTGATCATATTCTAAAGATGTTTGGATTATTGAAATGTATACAGCTCTGTTTCATGAGTGATGAGAGCTGTGTCCATACATCTCTTCATCTTGTGCTCAAAGTGCACCAGATTGATGCTTTTAACTTCAACATTTAAAAACTAATCTTCCACCTCCAAATAAAGCCCATGGAGAGGATACTAGATACGTTTGCCAGGCATTACACACATACACATCTTCTTGGATTTGTTAACACCATAGTCCTAACTAATATATTTGTAGAAAGGCAGGAAAAGACCCAAAACAGCTCACAAGGGTTAAAGGTAAGCATATTAAACTGTGGGTTTTTCCTTGTACGATGTGAGGGTCTAACACGTTTTCTCATACTGATATTCTGCACAAACTGTGCTGTTGTATTTGCTGTAAAGTGTCCTTACTGTAAGGTAATTATTATATGTACAGCACTTTGGCTCGACCAAAAATCGTTTTAAAAATGTGCTATATAAATAAAACTTGATTTGATTTGATTTAAAATCTGCTAAATAAAATAAAAAAAGGAATAAAAGTAGCTCACGGCTCGTTTTATTTTTTGAAAGTATCTCTCATCCTAAAAAAGGTTGGAGACCCCTGTGTTAGAGGAGCATTCAGTCAGATTCCTTCATTACACCCTGCAGAAACTCAAATATCTGATTCCTTCACCATCCCACATCTGTCGTTATATTAATATATAAATGATTCAGTTTCCAGGGTCTCGCTGACCTTCAAATCTAACTGACAAAGGAAGACATGTGGAGACATTAGATGGTCTATGGGTGGCTCCGATTCCCATCCAGTCTGCTCCGAATACTCCGTCAGATGGATGAGTGCTAATGATTTAGGCGACCCCTGACTTTTCCTCCAGCACATTCAGGCTGAACTTTAGATTTCTACCAGCTCTTGCTGTTCTGTCCAAAGAATGAATTATTTTTACCGTGCTCACTCCACCCTCAAGACAAAATGTCAACATTAAAAAAGAATACTTGAAGATGCTGAAAAAAGATGCTGAGACACGGTGCTGGATATGAACTGTTTCACCTTGCATCTAGATGCATGGAGAAATGAGGACCGTTCCATCTGCGGGAATTATCCAATTGCGATTATTTTGTGCCTTCGTCGTATTGAAATGCGATTTGGTTCACGATGTTGAAAATGAATATTATTGCCTCATAAGTCTCACATTTCTGGAAAAGTACATTATATTTAACAGGGTTCCTGCAGGTTTCACCAACTCAAATGTAAGACTTTTTACGACCACTTTGAATAGAATTTAAGACCCATTTCACGGCAAGAAAGAATGAAGGAAAATTGCTATGAAAGAAGAAATATATCCCATAATTACGTGTGTGTGTGTGTGTGTGTGTGTGTGTCGTCCACAGCACCTCCACTTTTAGAGTTGAGGTAGACCCAAACGTCGCCCGGAGGCAGTGTCGCGTTAACCGAATATTTTCATCTATGACTATTTTTTTCTTAACAATGACTGAAAAATCTGAAAGCAGTCTGTCATTTTGGAAACGATATCTCTGCAGCTGCAAAATAATTATTCCAAATTAGATTTTTTAAACAAATATTATGCTCCCAGTGATTTAGATATCGATAAAATTGCAATTAATTGTGCAGCCCTACAGTAGTAACAATTATAAATAGTTTCATGAGCATATTGCCAATCCAGAACAGAGTCATTCATCTTGGAATACATTGTTATCTTCGAACCTAAGAAATATTTACTTGACACAAAGTTATTTTGTTTGTTCACTGATATCATGGATTTGTACGTAAACAGAGTTTCTCACACCATTCAGGGGGTCTGAAGCAGCTGCTTTTGGATTAAGATGTATTTTTGCATCTCTGAAACTGAAAGCTTCAGTCTGGTCTTTCTGTTCCATTACCTGCCTTCCCCTTGCAGGGCAATACATCATTACTGCTTTCCTCCTGAAGATTTATCGCTCGATGCCTCATTTCCTGTAGACACAGAATATCTCTGCGTCTCAGAATGAGATTTCACCACAGCGAGGTGAGAAGAATAAATTCACGGCTGCTTCTCTTATTCCAAACTGTCAGGAATCATCAAACTTTAGTCCTGAAGCTCCCAGCTGGGACACAAACTGTCAGAGTCATTAAACCTGACCCACACCAACCTGCACAACAGCACACACACACACACACACACACACACACACACACAAACCCCCCACACACACAACACAGTTTTAATACCAAGAGTGTGCAGAGGGTTTCTGTCAATGTCTGTCGTGGCAACAAAAAGAAGTGTGTGCCTCAGGCTTGACGAAAGGTACAATATTTGAGCTTATTTGCTGGTTTGAGGATAATGACAGTGACAGTGAACGATGTGTGTCTCCAAGAGTATTTTGACACAAAATGGTGCAGTACATTGTACAAAGTATGCTTTTCTAAAAGTCAGAACCCTCATGCTTTACTCTTAAAGTGTGGCTTTTTTATTGTTTCTTTACTTACTTTCTAGTACTCATTGCATCTGTAAGACTTCTCCTGAATCTGTTTGTGAACAGCAGGTTTCACTGTTTCTTCCTCCACCTGAACCAACAATGGCAGATGCTGAATGTGACCATGTGACTGCACCAACAGTGACCAGCCCTCTTTATTCAGTTTGTGATTCCTGGGTCACATCCAGGAATCTGTTGCTCGGTATCAGAGGAAGGAAGCAGCGCTGCTTTCTCAGCCGTTTCCCTCTCATTGTTGGATGTTAGCCTCCATGATCCACAGTTTAATAACCAGGATTACTGTTCTGCACTGAATGACATGTTGATTAACACAAACGTGCTTCAGATGAGACCGATAACGGCCCGTCCACACAGCAGCGTTAAAAAAATCTTGGAGGTGGGCGTATCTGAAGCTTGGGGATTTTTTGCGAGCAAGGCACCAACAACCAATCACATGAATCTCCCGCCCCCGACATACGAAGCAAAAAAGCCCGAAGTAAACTGGATATAAACTCCCCAAACAGGCGAAAACCTACCACTGTCTCTGCCACCTCCCTCCATGCCTGGCTCCTCCGGTTTATATCCCGGTAGGTAAATAGGGACTGGTCATAAAGCACCGGGTGATTCCCTACCGCTAATTTCTCCTCCATGTTTTGGAATATGAGGAAATGACCTGCGGTATGTCACTCCCAGCATACACGCGGTTTGATTGGCTAGCGCTTGAACTGTCAGATTTGCATACACGGGATTTGATTGGCTGACGCTTCCACCTCAGCTTCAAAAGTTGAACATTGCTCAACTTTGAATCCTGAAATTCCTGAAAATCTCCGCTCTGCTGCCCACAATGCAGTTCGGCGAAAAGTGAGGCAAAGTGACGTCACCCCATTCAAAGTGAATGGGCAGAAGCGTTCCAAGATTTTTTAACGCTGCTGTGTGGACGGTCCGTAAGGCTTCATTGTCCATATTTAGACAGGATGCTTAAACCGTTTCATTCAAACCGAGTCAATCCAGCAGGAAAGCAAAGTTAACAACAGTGAATATAACATTAGCCCTGACCGCAAAGCTAGTAATGTTTCAGAAGTCATTTTGAGAACCTCGCCAGATATCGTCGCTGCGGTACCAACGCTATCGTGGAAGATGCAGTCACACAACTCTACAGATGTGTAGTTGAGGTTGAAATGAAAGTAAAGTTTGAAGATGGGCTTGGTCTGAGCCAAGGTGCAAGAAATAAGGGGGAAGGAAGAGAGAACACTATGGATCCAATGACAAGATGGTCTGTAGCAGGGGTGCCCAATACGTCGATCGCAAAGGTAGTGTGGGTAGATCGCATGGCATTGAAAAAAAAAGAAGAAAATAAAATATATATATATTTTTTTAAAGTTAGCCTATCATCCATCCTTACTATGGCTTTTGCCACTTGATTGACGTACAGGTAAGCCAGTCTGAGTTGCATTGTGCCACACGGGTTCATGCAGTTATGAGGGGGCCTCACCTCCTCATCTGAAGCGCGCCACAGTTTATCCGCCGTTTAGTCCACTAGCATTTTTAAATATAAATGGTAAAATCTAGGTATACGCTTCATTTTTCTTAAAAGTGATGAACTGAATAATAGAGTCTTTTCAAGGCAGAAGTGGGGGAACAGCGATGGTGCTTTCATCAAGGCTCACTGGCAGTTTTGCTCGATCTGGCTGCTAAACGCTTGTTGAACAGTTGCATTTACTGTCACACAGCCTAGAGCAGAGGGCCAATAGAAACATGAACACATTAAAGTGGTGAACACAGGCATTGTGACTCAGCAAGATGAAGAAGCAGCAGTGTTACGAGTGTTGGAGTCCATCAGAAGACTGTTCTTTCTAATGCCTGCCGCTGGATCGAGCTCTGAGGCAGTGAAGCTCTCCTCTGGGTCGCAGCAGGCAACGAGAGAGGAGGGAGGGGGGAGGGGTTGGTATCCGTAGTGCAGAGTGGGGAGGATGAGATTGAAGAGACTGGACTGGGGAGAAGGGAAATGACGGCTGTGACTTCACCAGTGGAAAGGATATAAATAGAAGCGGAGCCTCGTCCGCTGAGGCCGTTTGAATCAATTGATGATCGCAGCGCAGGAAGAGTTGAAGTCTTTTATTAGATGAGAGAGCTGCAGCCGTGGAAGCACAATGCGATTCAAAGCACCTCATCAACAGAGAAATACGTTCCAGTGACGGCTGACGAGATGCCGAGGACAATCCTGACAGTTCATAACCCTCCAGAACACAGAAAGATACTCGGCTCCAAGGCATTTGCTGCTGCATTTATTTGAGATGCTTCCGTGTCCTCAGAGCGCAGCTACGTGTGGATTTGATCTTACTACAAGTACGGACGTGAAACAAATCTTTACTGAAAGTTTGAGGAACAAGATGATTGAAGAAGTTGGGTTATACAATATTAAAAGACTAATATTTACAACGTCAGATCTTCTTTTTGAATGGAGAGTGTGCCAGAGTGAGGTCTGGATCTGGATCAATTCTAATTGAGTTGGTTATGGATAAACCCGACTACAGTTCTCTTAACGTTTGTCAGAAGCAGTCCACGGTTCTGCGTTGACAGTTACGTCTGGTAGCCATTTTTACTTTCTGATTGTTCTGGGAAATAATTAGTGTAATGAGCAGAGATGGGGTCGTTACTAAAAAAAAAAGTAATATATTACACTACTTCGTTACTCTCTACATAAAGTAACTCGTTACTTTACTCGTTACTTTACTCGTTACTTTACTCTCAGGGCCGGCCCGCCCCTCCCTGCAGGCAGATCACGCAGACTGCTAAAGTTTCAAATGTTCTCTTTAGTTCAGTTTCCATTGTCGCATAAGACTGATCCAGATAGCTCTGACTATGGCTGTCCTCTGTCTCCTGATATCTGTATTTTGCGCAGTATATCTCTGAACGATGCGATGGTGATTCCACTGTGCAAATGGGCAACATTACCTCTACTATGAAGGATGCTACAAGCCTGTCCATCTCTGCTTTGGTTACCGGTCCTCCAAATTCTAATTGTTGCTGCTTCGGAGTCGGCGGCGGCGACTCACAACATCCTCACTCTGGGTTCGGGGGTCCTTAGCTATTAGCTTCACCTTAGCATGTGTTCTTTGCAGGTGTTTGTTGAGGTTTGACGTGGTGTTTACAGCAGTGGATAACAGCTTCTGGCCTGGACACAGTTTGCACCTCACCGTCACATTCCTGTCTATTCTTCGGACGAACTCAAAATAATGGGCATACCTCCACCCCTCGAAAGTTATCACTGACTCTGCCATGTTTATGCAGCACTGCACGCGGAGATGTGGACGCGCAAGTCGCGCAGATTACGTACATATAAACCTGCGGCGGAAACCCCTCTTGTCTGTCAGTGTGATTATGACTGATTTTATAAAAGTAACGAAGTAACGCGTGTCGGGGCAATGTTAGTAACTGTAGTGTGATTACTGAATTATAAAAGTAACGCGTTACACTACTCCGTTACCGACAAAAGTAATATTATTACAGTAACTTATTAACGCGTTACACCCAACTCTGGTAATGAGTGACTGCTGCCTCTGATACTACTGCTGACCCTGAGTCAGTTAATAATATCCGACACACCTGTTAAGGGTAGCTCTCCACCTAGGATCTGTGCACATGTTATTGACTGGGTTTATTAAGTGGCTAGGAAGGAAGCACCAAGGGTCTTTTCAATTATATATCTATTGATAGGAATCATTCTGACTGCATGAAGAGAAGACCGCAGAGAGCGAGGAAGAGACCAGATGATAGACAAGCTGCACAACTCGGATGTTTATGTTCTGCTTTAATGGAGGAATTTCACTCCTATCATTGAACATTCTAGTACAATATGTAAAAGTACGAGGGGTCTGTTAGTATTTCAAAGGAAACTTTGCCATAAAACTAATAATAAAATGTTTGAAATGTATTTCTCAAAAAAGAAAAACAGCTTTGGAGAGGGTTTCATCTGTTGTTGTATAACCATCTGATATTAAGGCTAGTAGAGTACAGTCTGTCTGAAACTGAAGCAAACTGGTGTGAATCAACTTCAGCGTAGATGTATGGAAAGTGATTTGACTTCCGTTCCTAAAGACGCAGGTTTGAACTAGTTCAGAGTGTAATAATCAACATTCTTCATCAGCGAGACTAAAGCAATATGGACCCTGAATCTAACTAGAGCTCTCGTCCATAGAAAAGAACGTGCGCCAGGGAACCTTCGTCCCTGAACAGTGAACTACCTCATGGCGGCTTGTGCTCTGTCATAGACTGGCAACAACAATGCGCCCAAGCTGCTCCTCAAGAGAGATAGCATCAATTCCCAAGGCCGTAGAACTATGCCGTGGGAAAGGAGACAGTGAGAGGAGAACTTGATGAACTGGGTCGAAGGTTGAATACCTAAGCAAATGATTCCCTAACACCGTTCATAAAGACACAGAGGGCTCTAGTTTCACAACTGTACTGTACTGTATGCTAAACCAGCAGTAACAAGACTCAAAAGGTCACTTAACTTAGCTAACTATAGAGTTGTGTTTTGTTTGTATCTATACCAGTAATCTAAGCTATTAAAGCTGACATGCACATCCAAAGAGGGTTCTTAGTCACTTTCCTCACACGTTACAAAATAAGATGTCCATTTTGACATGCAGAAAGTAAAGTAATACAAAACAACTGAATCCATCTATTGCCAGATGGAGTCGATCTCCTTTCTTTCCAGCAGTCTGGATAGTACTGTTCCTTGGATGTGATTCCTGATGTAACTCCGGCTCAGTGACATTGATTCAACTAGAATTCAAGTGTGATGGGAAAGTGAGAGCAGCTATCAAAGAAGAAGAAGGAAATGACAGCGAATGGCCGCACACTGAGAGGGGATCAGAGAGGCGCTCTGAAGATGGGATTTCTTTATGGTTTTTGTGCAGACAATGGCAATTTGTTGAATGCATTTGTCAGCAACATAATGACAGTCTGTGACTCCGTGCTCAAAGATAAGGACAGTAATGATAGGCATGTCAGAAGAGACAGGAAGACGTGTTTCTATTAACATTATTTCTATGCACAGAGGAACTACAATTCACCGCTATTTCGGAGTTTCAGACGCTTCTCTACCTTTCCTTCAAACAAATGAGAAATGTATGAATATATATTATGTATGTATTAATATATCGTTGTGACATAATGCAAGGAAGTTACTATCCTTAATCCAGCACGTAGAGAAGGTTTTCACAAACAAGGTATTTTTAAACATTCACAATCTACTAAGAGAAAAAACAAGCACTGTCACAAATGTCCGGATTTCACACATTGGTATTATTCAATATTATTTTGGCAACTGTGGCCTGTGTAATAAGTAAATGAAAAATGTTTGTTTTGCTATTAAACCTTAGGTATATAACGGCGCTATATCAAACAATGTATAACAATGCTCTTTTAATACAAAAAACGGAGGAAATGACGGCGCCAACAGAGCGCTAACACCGGATTTGGTACCTAGCTATGCGAATCTCACAATATGAGTAACTGGTCATCTACACATTAATAATTAACTTAATTATAAATAGGTAAGGTAGGTAAACATCCCAAAAGGACCCTTTTACGGAAGAAGTGTAAGCACAGAATAGTCAGAATAAAAATCATAGGTTTCAGGTAAGCTTCCCCTAAAAAAAAACACACAAGGACAACAACTGGCAGAAAGAGGGGAATATAAAAAGGGGACAAATCTGGAACTGTACAAGTTGTTCACGACAACTACGCCAATGCGGGAAGCTGCTTCTTCCAGTTCTATGTTGAGGAGTGTGAAGGCCTGAGTGTGTGTGCAGTATGTGTGTGTTGTCTTTATCAGCGTAAAGCAGAGGCGCTGTGGGGGAGAAGCAGCCGTGACAAACCTGAGAGACAACCGTCTTATTCTCACGTCCTCTCTGTTCTCCTTCTGATGACACATGAAGGAAACGAGCAGCTGTCAGTGGTTTCAGTACAGACGGAGTGTTTTGGTAAGTACGGAGATTAGCTTAGTTTAGCCGAAATGCTGGAAGCAGGGGAACAAAGCTCACCTGGTTCTGTGCAAGGCTCAAAAACACAGCGAAGAACAATGAAAAAGCTCACTAATGTCAAGGAATACTCCACATATTCAGCAGAAATGTCAAAATGTGAAGGGACAATTGTTTACGGTTACATTTGTATTTGTTCCTGTACACCTAATGTTTCTTTAAAAATATATTTTTGAAGATAAACATAATAGAAAGAGGTTTCCTGTGTAGATTTGTATGGTGATATTTTTTCTGAGCTGCAGGAGATTGTAAGATCAGCGCCAAACCCAACTGTCCAGGTGAATCAATAGTGTGATGTCACAACCTTACAGATTAACTGAACAAGCCAAATAACCATGTATTTTATTATTTATATTATTTATTTTATACTTGTGTTCATATCAATATATACACATATTTTTTTATTGTATTATTTCTTATTCTTTTTGTAAATATTATTTTATATTTCTTTTTAATTCATATTTTCTTTTTATTTAATTCTAAAATGGAGCAAATGTCACAAAAACCAATTTCCCTCCAGGATAAATAAAGTAT
Organism: Trematomus bernacchii; assembly: GCF_902827165.1. Lineage (NCBI taxonomy): Eukaryota > Metazoa > Chordata > Actinopteri > Perciformes > Nototheniidae > Trematomus > Trematomus bernacchii. The sequence goes on along the minus strand of NW_022987519.1, from coordinate 440,401 downwards.
TTTGATTCTGATTATGAGAACCAAATGAGTTTTGGTGATTATTATGGTGTGCTGAAGCAGGTTTCCTTCCTTCATCAGTATGGACGGAGTACAACGCCCTGCATGGAAAGCATGTGAACTATCCCCTGTTACCGCGGGGGATCATTATATTTGCTGGGTGGGGGGGATCAAAGAGTTAATACATGCTGCAGAGATCAGCTACTGAAACCAACACTGTTCAAAGAAAACTGTGTGCAGCACCTCAGGACACAAATGAGCTTCCTTTACACACTTTAAAAGGGTTTTCATGACTCTGTATATCAAACATCAAAATCTCAGGCGATCCACAGCAGGTGAGGAAAATGAAACGTATTTGAAGAAAAAACCACACGGACACTGCAACAGGAGAAAGCACCAGGAGCAGCTGCATCAACGCTCGGCTGCTTAATGTCAGCAAAGTGTGAAGGGAAACGTGAATGTGGTTTTAATTTGCTTCATCAAAAAGGTCTCTGTGAAAGAGCAAACTGTGAATTGTCTGATGTCAGAGCGTCCTTGAACAAAAACAACAAGATGCTTTCAAAAGCTGTTAACTGCTGAGAAATAAAGATGTGGAAAGAACAGCTGACTAAATAGACTGACAGTTTGTTTTCTTGCAGATTGATTTGCTTAGAAATAAACTGAAGGAAGGAGAACATAAAACACAGCTTGATGGGAATGGCATTACTAATAATAAGGGGTCCTCTCCTGCTGATGTTCAGGTGTATATCAGTATGTAGAGTCTCTACTTTAAAGAGTCCTCTCCTGCTGATGTTCAGGTGTATATCAGTATGTAGAGTCTCTACTTTAAAGAGTCCTCTCCTGCTGATGTTCAGGTGTATATCAGTATGTAGTGTCTCTACTTTAAAGAGTCCTCTCCTGCTGATGTTCAGGTGTATATCAGTATGTAGTGTCTCTACTTTAAAGAGTCCTCTCCTGCTGATGTTCAGGTGTATATCAGTATGTAGAGTCTCTACTTTAAAGAGTCCTCTCCTGCTGATGTTCAGGTGTATATCAGTATGTAGTGTCTCTACTTTAAAGAGTCCTCTCCTGCTGATGTTCAGGTGTTTATCAGTATGTAGTGTCTCTACTTTAAAGAGTCCTCTCCTGCTGATGTTCAGGTGTATATCAGTATGTAGTGTCTCTACTTTAAAGAGTCCTCTCCTGCTGATGTTCAGGTGTTTATCAGTATGTAGTGTCTCTACTTTAAAGAGTCCTCTCCTGCTGATGTTCAGGTGTTTATCAGTATGTAGTGTCTCTACTTTAAAGAGTCCTCTCCTGCTGATGTTCAGGTGTATATCAGTATGTAGTGTCTCTACTTTAAAGAGTCCTCTCCTGCTGATGTTCAGGTGTATATCAGTACGTAGTGTCTCTACTTTAAAGAGTCCTCTCCGGCTCTGTTGTGATTGGTCAACCGCTTGGAGATGTCCCGCCCCCTTAGCCTATAACGTGCAATGTGTTGGAGCGCTAGCCAATAGAAGTGTGAGTGTTACAGAGTGATGTCACTATGTTCAGTTAGAAAACAAAGATGTCCAATGGAGGCTTGGTTTTTGCTCTCCTACATCTAGATTTAATGAACACTTTGCATTGTAGGACTATTTATGTATAACAGATGAGGTTATAAAACATGAACAATTACTATGAAAAAATGAAAATAGTTAAAACTGCTTCCACTATACCCGAATACATCAAATGCTACTAATAGGTAGGCCTGCCACGATAATTAATTTTGTTGGATGATACATTTTCCCGGAAATTATAATAATATATAATAATAATTAATATTATATATATATATAAATAAATAAATAAATAAATAAATAAATATGAGCACACATTGTCTCACAAGCAAAAAAAACCTCCTTAAAACAACAGTCAAGTGTACAGTCCTCTGTCCATACAAAGACCCAGATGCCTCAACAGCCCATATCCCAATCTGTATTTCAAAGATTTCGAGCAAGGAACACCAACATGTTTGCATTGTCGGGTTGTGTTTCAGGTGCAGTTTAAGGTTGGTCGTATTGCTAGCTTTTGTCGCTAGCTTTTTTTTTTTCAATGCGACATACTGGCTCATTCAAGTCCGTAGGTTCGCCTCGTTGATTTGGCTTAAATCCAAAATATTCCCACACCGTTGATGTGGAGTTTGCAACCAATTCCATTTAACTTCAAATTCCCCTCGAGTAAGTCACGCGTTGTCTCCTGCTTGTGTCTATATTATTCATTTGGCTGCTACGCTGTTGCACGCCTAGTGTCCTGACCTGGCTGTGTGTGAGCCCCGCCCCTCACAGCGCGCCAGGCCGGCAAACACAGCGCGCCGGGCCGGCAGACACAGCGCGCCGGGCCGGTAGAGTGGCCGGTCACCTCTTTATGTAAACGGCAATTTATCGAGGTCAGAAAAGTTATCGAGTTAATTTGTATTTATCGTACGATAAGTCAATTAATTGCTTATCGCGACAGGCCTACTAATAGGTTGTCGAACATTCAATTATTTTATGTTTGCCTAAACATTTTTTTATAAAAAACAAAATTCACAAATATGTAGTTGGAATATTTTCCACAAAAGTATTTATAATGAGAACAATGATGCAAAAATGATCTCCCACCAATATCTCAACCAATAATCACAATTAGTAATATATTCCAAGTAGTGCAGCGCTAATGGACGGATAACAACCGAACTCAGCGTGAGATTGAAGGTTAAAGCTGCAGATGGTGGGAATAATGTCTGATGACTGACACACAGCGAGGTAATTCAAAGGTTTGAACAGGTGAGTGTGCGTCGGCTCAGAGGGAGAAATTCAATCACGAGCTCTGAAGGGTTTCGCCTGTGAAAAGAAAACTGATTGCAAACACAAAAGGTGTCATTTTCAATTTCACAGAGCGAGATCTGCACAGCCTTTGAGCTTTACCTCCTCTCAATTAACTGTTCATGAGAATACAAAGGAACAATAGACACATACGGGGCTCATTAATAACACAAATCATCGGCTGAAATGACTGATTATAATGGCCTTTTCTACGAATACGAGACGTACGATGGAAACATTTAGTAAAGAACAACATGTTTTGTTTGGAGTTACATCCTGCTCATTTGGGGGTTGATAGATCGCTGCTGATAACGTGACATTAAAGTGAAAAATCGATTAAAAGAATTGCTGCAGCACTGCTGGAGCTCCAGTTGTACACTCGACATGAACGAGAAGCTTCCTGTAAAAGACATAAAAATAAAAAAGATGAAGAGAATCACACTGAGCTGATGCAGAACACCCTCACGCTCCACTGCACGGAAAAGTATAATGACTCTCCAAGAGAATTAGTAGAGAAGAGAAAGGTTTATGTCTGCATGTTATGTGAATTTTACATTAGCAGCTCCAAAATCTGAAGAAATACAGTCAGTTTTTGGGGGAAACGTGCAAATGAGTACTCATGGGATTTAGTATTTCAGTATCTTGCAAAGGTATTCTTATTTTCAGTCCACATGTGCACCAAAAATGGAAAAATATTACATTACATTACATGTTAGACGCTTTTATCCAAAGCGACTTACATACTCAATACTGTGGACAATCCCCACAGGAGCAATTTGGGGTGAAGTGTCTCAGGGACACAACGACATGCTGACTGCAGCGGGCCAGAGATATGGAAAATGCACCCAAATGACCCAGAAGTGAGTTTCTTTTTCTAAACCTCTCTAAAAAGGTCAAATGTAACTTGTTTTGCATCAATCTTGATACAGGGTACTTATTATGTTATAGTTGGGATTCCTAAAGCTTTTAGTCTACTATCCCATCATTCAAGGGTGGTTTTCACTGTAAGTAATGTTTTTTTTTTGGACGGACACTATCATTTAATTTGTTTCACTATGTTCAATCTGAATTTACTTTAAAATAAAAACATCTATATTGATTCTGACTTCTCTACATACAACTCACAGGTTATAGTAGGGCTGTGCGATTATGGCAAAAATCATAATCTAGATTATTTTGGTCAATAATTGATATCACGATTATTAAATACAATTATTCATTGACTTTGAAAACATCCATTTATTGAACTTTTAAACAAATACAAATAATAATTTGAACAGTATCTTTTTAACTGTTGATTACCCTGAACGTATAATTCAACTGAAAAACCAATACTAAAATAAATGATACATTTAAATAAATAATATCAAAATAATAAATACCAATAAACAAGATCAACAAATATTTTGGAGCGCACTTCAACAAGCTACTAAACATATATAAATATGATAAATACAAATCAATTTGATCAAATATGTCACAACCTAGCAAAGCAAAATAATCGTTTTTTTCGATTATGTTGTTTTTGTAATTGTGGCAGGCCAAAATCGTAATTGCGATTAAAATACGATTAATTGCACAGCCCTACGTTATAGTCATTTGTTCTGGGAATGTCATTTTCTAGGCTGAGACCTGAAAAACAGGCTCAGGGCTTAACAGGTTAATCCATGTCTACTTGCGCCTTACACTTGCTGTCTGTTCTGCCTGAAAACGCCTTCAGGTTCAACTTTATACTTTTATTTACCCCTGAGCTTTCTCTCCATTATTCATCCCGCCAAGGCTGCTAACAGCTTGGTAATGTACTCTTGCCATGTTGTTGAATGACAGTTTTATTTTGGCCTTGAACTCATGGATTCATTGCCTGCAACTTCTCTTGAATCAGGTTATTGGCAGTGCATCTGATCAGTCTGGGAAAGAGGCAGATTCATCTTCGGAGCGAACTACTTGTTGGACTGAATGATGAAAAGCTCCTTTGATGGAGGACTGAAGGCATGATGACGCTACAGCAAACTGAGAGTCTGCTGCCAAGATACAGTATGATCTGCTGCCAGAGAGGATTTGCTTAACACCTATGTCTTTTCTTTCCGTCGTAAAGAGTGGATCACACCCATTGAAATCCCAAGTTTAGCTTTGAGAGAATACAATGGTGTTCCCGAGAGAAGCAGCCTCTGGATCTTGAATGAGCTGCTGCCAAAACAGAGTTAGGTGTAGGTGGAACGATGAAAAACGAGTACATGACATTCAGCGTGGGATTGCTTTTCTTTTTTTAAACTCAACAGCTCAATTACTCAGTATCAGAACATCTACAGGGGTCCCCAAAGGAAGCATCAAAACAAAGAAAGCAAACAAATCTTAGTGACAGCTGTTTGCATAAAGACGACGGCACACCTGTGCGAGAGTCCTGAGGGAGTCCTGAATTCCACAAACTGCAACCTCCTCTCAGAATGTGCACGTTACTGAACAAGAACGTGGAGGAACGTCTCAGAAGCGTTTGCAGGACGTCGCCTCAATAAACGAGCGGAGGCGCCTCGAGGGACGTCATTAGGCTCCAGAAGCAGCCGGTGTAAAGCAGGCTGCCACACAGCGAGCCGCTCAGCCTGTCAATACCTATTTCTCCATGACGACTCATAAATATATATAAATGTCATCGGGCTCCAGAGGACGGAGGCTGTCTGAGTGTTTGAGGCAGCGGGGAATTAACCCAGTGTGACCTGATATAACCTTTAAAATGTGATAGAGTAGTGCAGGAATTAGTCCTAAAACCCTGGAAATTAGTCAGCATTTTAGCACACCCGGTTCTCTCATCTCGAAGTCAATAGTTTTCTGAATATGTTTTTTAAATAAATAAATAAGGTCTGTGGTTAATACAAGCAGAAGTGTCGAAATGAAACGACTAATCACGCCCAACATTAGCCTCCTTTAGCTTAGCGGTGGTGACGTGAAGTCATGTGACCTTGCTGTAGTTCCTTTATAGCCCAACATTAGCCGCCTTTAGCTTAGCGGTGGTGACGTGAAGTCATGTGACCGTGCTGTAGTTCCTTTATAGCCCAACATTAGCCACCTTTAGCTTAGCGGTGGTGATGTGAAGTCATGTGACCGTGCTGTAGTTCCTTTATAGCCCAACATTAGCCGCCTTTAGCTTATCGGTGGTGATGTGAAGTCATGTGACCTTGCTGCAGTTCCTTTATAGCCCAACATTAGCCGCCTTTAGCTTAGCGGTGGTGACGTGAAGTCATGTGACCGTGCTGTAGTTCCTTTATAGCCCAACATTAGCCACCTTTAGCTTAGCGGTGGTGACGTGAAGTCATGTGACCGTGCTGTAGTTCCTTTATAGCCCAACATTAGCCGCCTTTAGCTTAGCGGTGGTGATGTGAAGTCATGTGACCGTGCTGTAGTTCCTTTATAGCCCAACATTAGCCGCCTTTAGCTTAGCGGTGGTGACGTGAAGTCATGTGACCGTGCTGTAGTTCCTTTATAGCCCAACATTAGCGTTTTACTTCTGGAGATTGCATTTACTCTTGAAATCATAAAGTGGTGTTAATATGTGGAGATTATCCCGCTGAACCTAACGTGTAAGTATCATAAACGTTTGTTTGCCACAGCGCTTACTTTCCGCAATATTCAAAAATCCCATTGGCTTTTGCCAAAGGACCAACTGCGATGCTAATTTACAAGTATGATTTATTTTCATTTTGATGCATGTTTCACTGTCACCACATGAAAATGCATGCACCCGCTGCCTGAAGGACCAAAATGACAACCCTGAATGAATGAAGTGTGTAAATAGAGATGTCTTCAACAGTTTATATTTAGACTAAGCCTTCATTCACTGGTAAATCTGTCACATTGTTCACAGGCCAGCAGGATTATCCTAAATAAACTTGTCCTGTTCTTATGATACAGTATAAATACCAGATGCTTTAAAGTCTGTGGGTTCAACAGAATGACTCAAAGACACAGATGAGTGAGTCATGTTTCCTGTCCCAGTTTCACATAAAGTAGTAAAGAAGTCCCATATCTGCATATAACTGCTTCTGGAAGTGAATTGAGAAGTCGATCAAAATAACTTTCTGTGGAAAGAAAATGTTTTCGGTTCTGTTCACTGTGAAATGTAACTTCTGAGATTATGGGGGATGCAGGTCACGCTCTCGGTCCAATTACATTTTCCAACACTAAAAAAAGATGTCATGTCTTGGATCAGTCAGTCGCTACTGAGCATTACGTCCATCTGTGCAAGGTTACGATTGTATTCTGGTGGTGTTATGGAGGGACATTTGTTTCTACACTGGATGCCCTTCTGAACTGAGACGGTGCCAGTTTGAGTGAGTTAGTCATGGTCTCCACTCCATCACATTTCACTTTGACACTTTGTCCTTTGTTATCTCCTTTAGCAAAACATACACTTGATCATACAAAATCAAATGACACAATGCTGTCCTTGTGGCTGGAACATTTAAAGAGACGCACAAATGTAGCCGTTCACAGAAACAACCGATCCTATTCTTTACCGACAAACGCAGATCATGCAAGTTGCCGTGCTTATTAAGCATTGTCCATCCTATGACATAACTGGCTAAGGTGCCTATATGTTTTGAACTGTCATCAATATATGGCTAATTAGCATAACTTATCTAAATAAGTTTCACAGTCTTTACCGTGTTGGGTGCTGTTTATGTACCATGTTTGAATGGAGTTATGCACTGTAGTAGATGTGAAAGCCTAACAAAATATGCATTTAGTGCATTAACCCGTTAAGCCCTGAGCCTGTTTTTCAGGTCAGAGGCTCGAAAATGACATTCCCAGAACAAATGACTAATAATAATAACTTCACTTCTAAAAAGGGTAAATTAATAATCTTTTTTCTCAAAGCAATGATAAACCTGTGAGTTGGATGTAGAAAAGTCAGAATCAATATAGATTTTTTTTATTTTAAAGTAAATTCAGATTGAACATAGTAAAAAAATGTAAATGATAGTGTCCGTCCAAAAATAATTTTTTACTTATAGTGAAAACTACCCTTGGATGATGGTAAGGTAGAGTAAAAGCTTTAGAAATCCAAAGTACAACATATAATAAGTACCCTGTATCAAGATTGATGCAAAACAAGTGACATTTGACCTTTTTAGAGAGATTTAGCAAAAATAAACCACTTGTGGGGTCATTTGGGTGGATTTTTCATATCTCTGGCCCCCCTTGCTCGATTTTGATGGTTGACACCTCTTTCTGACCGTTAGAGCCAATAGAATAGAGGGGAAGTTCCTAAAATCCATCTAAACATTACCCATTGGTGAATGAGTGATGCGCAGCCAGAATGCCCCGGAACCGGTAGCTGCGATACACTCTGGTGGCTTTCATTAGCCGTGAATGCTCCGTAAAGCTACGTGTTGTGATGTCTGTGCTTGCTTCCCCTGTCGCGAGTTCTGATCGCTCAGTGATGATACTAATAGCTATAGAACAGGGGTCACCAACCTTTTTTAGGGTGAGGGCTACTTTTAAAAAATAAAACAAGTCTGGGGCTACTTTTACTCTTTTTCTTTCTTTTTTGCAGTGTATATATTTAGCACATTTTAACATTATGATATGCTGACCTTTAACCTTTGTGTGCTGTTTGGGTCTGTGGGACCCGTTTGCAGTGTTTACTAAAAGAACATGAATGCAATTTAATTATTTTAACCTGCTTTATTTGGGGGTGGACGGGCCTCACCTCCTATAGGGGGGTCCTCACCTCCTCTAGGGGGATCCTCACCTCCTCTAGGGGGGTCGGGGGGCATGCACCCCCGTGAAGATTATTTTTAAATGTTGAAGTGAAATGCATCAATCTGGAGCACTTTGAGCACAACATGAATTTATGGAAACAGCTCTCAACACTCAGATGAAAGGGAGCTGTATACTTTTCAATAATCCAAACATCTTTAGAATATGATCACAACCAATAACAAATCATTTAAACGTGTTTATTCTTATCTTATGTTACCTAGTTAGCATTCGTTCTTTTTGTGTATGCTTATTTTATTCCCCTTTCAAACAGTTTTTGTTTTT
>NW_022987519.1:412500-431440 GCF_902827165.1 Trematomus bernacchii | reverse complement strand
CTCTCTCTCACTCTCTCTCACTCTCTCTCACTCTCTCTCACTCTCTCTCTCTCTCTCTCTCTCACTCTCTCTCACTCTCACTCACTCTCACTCTCACTCTCTCACTCTCTCACTCTCTCACTCTCTCACTCTCTCTCTCACACACACACACACACACACACACACAGGCTGTGTGCTCCTCCGTGGCGATCAACGGCTTGCGTTAAAAAATAATAACAAACATATGTTTAAAGTGGGGGGACACAAACGGGATTTCGAAAAGAGCGGGGGACATTTCCCCCCTGTCCCAGGTGGAAATTACGCCATGCGTGTGTGCGTCAGGTGCAATACATATATATGCAAGTTGCAACACACAGAGTAAAACTCTGCCCCCCATGTGTTGTATAGGCTGGCACGACTAGGCTGTTCAATGGGGCTGATGTGCAGATTCTGCCATAAGGAAAATCAGCGGGGAGGTGCCTTTTCTTCCCGACTGCAACGCTGGTCCCGCAAATCAAGCAAGAACGTGATTGGTCGATATTCATTGTGGGGGTGGGGGGAGGAGGGGTGTTAGATAGATATAGAGTTGTAGTAAGTAGATAGAGTTCGCTATGATTTAGGTTTCGTTTATGCATAGGGTAGATTCTTTTAATTACATTTCCTTTTTTGTTTTGTGTATTTTATACATTTTGGATTTGCTTGGCGAGCTATTTTTAGAACATGCCCCGCGGGCGAATCACGTTGCCCCTGCGGGCGACCAAGTGCCCGCGGGCACCGTGTTGGCTACCCCTGCTATAGAATCTGTGGAATCTCAGCTTTATCTGATATCTTGTATGTGCAGTCACGATAAGTAATAAGGGTATTTTTACCTTGAGTTCTGTGCTAAGTGCGTTAGCATTTTTTCGCTCAGGGCTCATTTAGATGCTTCTTGTGAGACTTGTGTTTTGTTTCGGTAAACATTTTCGTATTGTCAGTTAGCTGAGTTTCTGCCCGTTAAATGGGTATGACACATTAATAGGTTTTTAAATATTAAGAAGCCCTGAGACACAGTTTCGTGAAAAAACTACCCGCAGGACCCGGATTAGGGTCCTCTCGGGCTTAACAGGTTAAGTATTATTTTAACAGTTTCATACAATCTAAGCATTGTCTGTTTATAGAGCCAAAAGCTGTTTGATAATCCAGGGTTACACAGTACTTAGTATTGGGTTTCTCCACCCTTTCTAGAACACCTGTACGGTCAATAGAAGAGCAGCCTTTGTTTCGTAGCTTTCATCAATACATGATATTTATTCTTGCATATGTCACCAATTTCATAAATGATTCAACAGATTCAAGTTTCAAAGGTTTATTGTCACAACAAATGGTAAATAAATTGCTTTTTTATAGCGCTTTTCTTGTCTTGAGACCCCTCAAAGTGCTTCTACATATAAGCACTGGCACACGGTTGGCCATTGGGAGCAATTTGGGGTTAAGTATCTTTCCAAAGGACACTGATGTGTTGACTGCACGGCCTGGGGATTGAACCATCGATCCTCAGATAAATATAGGAACCCTCTACCTCCAAACCCACAGCATAACACTAATAATCTGAATGTTTTGGTGGCGGATTGGGTTGTGCTCTCAAAATGAGTCAAAGAGTTTAATGTTCTCACAAAACAAATAAGAACTCAATCTTCCTAAAATAAAACAAGAGAACAATTGTGAGTACAAAAGAGAAAACATGATTAAAATGTTGAGTTTACCCTGTTCTGCAAATATTTGGCGGTACAGGTGGGTATTTTTATCCGAACTCCCCCTCACCTCCTCGAACAGTGATGTGTCATCAGTCTGCTGTTCAGCACGCTGCCTCTGATCTGTGTCATTGTTTTTATTCAGCATAGAGCTTTGTGTAGGTGAGGAAAAAAGAGCAAGAGGGTTTTCCAGTCAGGAGGATATGGACTCGCTTCTGTGGGTGGACAAATTGGGAGAAGTTCCAGACCAGAAAATAAAAAAAGTACCGGTATTCGTCATCCAAACAGTTTTAAGAAGCCAATGTTGTTGCATTAACAAGGAAAGTTACAAGGTTAAACTAACTAAACACATTTGATTAAAACAGTTCTTTATGGAGCATTTGACTGAATAAGGACTCAATAGCCGCGTTCACACCAAGTACTTTCCTGTACTTAGTTCCGGCACTAAGAGCCCCGGCGCTTTTAACCCCAGGGCACTTAGTACAGATCGCGTTCACACCGGAGTACTTTTCCCTGAGGGAAGATTACGCAAATGAGCCGCTGACGTCACTTCTTCTTCTTCTGCTTTGGCTTTACTGGCAGGCCACAAACCACTCCACGGCGAGTACAGTAGGTGGCGGTATGCACCTTAAAGTTGTTTGCAATCCGCTGCAAAACAAGAGAAGAAGAAGAAAAACTTCCCGCGTATACTGCGACGCCCACCCACTCGCTGTACATTAGGCGTCTGTTGTTTACCTTCCGACCTCAGACATGATGGAGATGGAGTCGACTGAAGTTGTGCTGTTTGTGCTCATGTTATACAGCTTTGTAACTGAGTTAATGCAGCCTGAGCAACTTGCGTACAATAACAAAACAAGCCGAGCACGAGTGGTGGTGGAGAACGCTTTGGCAGACTGAAGGGCAGGTGGCGGTGCTTGATGAAAAGAAACGACTGCAAGATGGACAAGATCACATTCCAGGTGGCAGCATGTTGCATATTACATAACCTTTGTGAAAGTAATGAGTACAGGGACGAATGGACTGCCTTACCGGCGACCCAGCTTTATGAGGCATCTGAACAGCGTGTAAATTGTAAACATTTTGACAATAAAGATGATCTTTTGTACAGTGCTTTTGTTTCTCTTTTATTTTCCAGTCAAGACAGGCAACATTATAATAGTGTACAGTGTGGCAATATACCTGCCACACTGTGCTAGGTGTGTTGTATGCACGGTAAATAGGCTCAGCAGCAAACCCACCGTTATTATTTATCTTCCTGAGACCCACTGCATCCGTCTGCCATAAACATACATGTTAGTTTCGGCCCATAGTGGACTCCATTTTGTGTTGTGTAAAATGGGGGGGGGAATTAAAAGTTTGCAAATCCCCATGTCCTCCTCAGAGGACAATCATAAAAACATTTAGTTTTAGGTCAAATAATATTTAAAATGATATAAATTATCATATTTGTGTATGTGCCCCTGCCATTCCTCCACAAGGTTGCAACATTGATGATAAATAAATGACAAATAAAGCTTTGCCAGTTTATAACCGATGAAACATGATGGTATCAGAATAATCACTTACATGTGATGTATAGGATGCTACACAGGTCACTAAAGATAAAGTGTCAGGAGAAATAAGCAAGCTACAGGATCTGTTTAACAGTAAATAGAAGTTCACATTTTTAATGTAAATAAAATAGAAGTTGTACATGTAAATTAACATTATCAATATAAAATAAAGTGTCAGTTGTATCAAGACTATATAATAACAGTAATAACAATAATATAAAATGAACTGGTGAGCATCTTGTCCTCCGTTTCCTGGGCCTTGGTGAACAGCACCATCTGATCCCCGTGCATCGACTCTTTCACCACGGCACGCCGGTCCTCCAACGCCTGGACGGTTGTCAAAGAAATTCGCATCCCGTGTCCGCTTTCCTAAGAGGGGAAATAAGCAAGATACAAGATCTGTTTAGTCGCCATGTAGTTTTACAACATACTAGGAATGTTTTTTTGGTATTTTCACAAATAGAATTAAGGTTTCACAAATCTGAAACTGTGTTATAAAGAATGTTTAGCCTCTCTGGGATAATCCAGTCCAGATTTGATGAGTCTAGGTATAGTGGTTTTAGATCAGGACCTGGTCTAATGTGGTCTACATGTAAAAAAAGCACTGAAATCTCTCTTTTTTGTATTTTCACAAATAGAATTAAGGCTTCACAAATCTGAAACTGTGTTATAAAGAATGTTTGGCCTCTCTGGGATAATCCAGTCCAAATAAATCGGCTATGCAGCGATTTAAGAGGTTCAAACACGGAGCATTGTTCCTTTTTGAAGAGTGCTTCATGTATGCTTGAACTTTGTTTAATGTTGTTGAGGCAAGTTAAACATAAAATATGATGAATATTATGAAATAAACATGATTGTGAACATCAGTTCGATGCGTAACGTTCTTTCAAGACAAAGTTACAGTGTGTGTACCTTTGCGTTTGGTTGCTGGTAAGGAGGACGAGGCGCTGTGAGCGTTTGGTTGCTGGTAAGGAGGACGAGGCGCTGTGATCTAGAATGCAAAGCTCGCTTGTTTCCAATCCCGAGAGTTGTCCATCCTCGCCTGAAACAGACGATTAGTGCCATGAGTTAGTGAAGCAAATTACAGAAACACTACACAGTTATTCACAAGTCAAAACGTTTTCATAGCGGCCGAGAATATCTAGCTAGCTAGATGTAGCTAGCTCGGGGCCGGTGTTAGCCTATTCAGCCTAGCATGGCTAGCTTGATCTACTGAGCAAATAAAAGTACATCTGAGACCATTATTGTGCAGATTAAAACCCCAGTGCATGTAGCTGATTTTACCTTCGTCGTGGTCGTCATCGTTGGCCACTGAATCCGCCGTTTGTAGTCCTGCCTGAGTTTCTTTATTTTGAGCCGGCTGTGCACGATTCCCAGGTCGAGTGAAAGCTACTGAACTGGCTTCAGTAGCATTCCCTGGGTCGCGTCCTCGGCGTAGATCTCCAGAAGCGCCGACACCTCCTCATCATTTCTTGATGCTTGCCATAACTGCTTTCAAAAACAAACACAACGCTCCGTTGGTGCGTTGTGTTTTTGTAGCGAGGAAAAACAATGGCGTCTCCACACAACATTTTCAGAGTTGTACGGGCGTGGTTTGCAATTCGCCCAGCCAATCAGCACTGGGGCACTTTTGGGGCACTTTTCACCCACAGAAAAGTACGCTCTCCCAGCGGGCTCTAAAAATGGGGGTAAAAGTACCCGAGATTAAGTACGATTTTTGGTGTGACCGTGACATAAGGGGTACTCACGGAACTAAATGCGAAAAGTACGGTGAAAAGTACTCCGGTGTGAACGCGGCTATTGACATCAGTTTTTATATAGCCACTGTTATCTAAGAAGAGAACAGTCGCACAAAGAAGTCCATCAGCAGTATGAAAGTGTTCAGAGGGGCTTCAAACCTGCAGCAGAAAATAAACTTCAGAACACGCTGTTGTTTCTGGACTCAGACCGTGGACAAGGAGAATAAAGGTGCTGCAATTTTAATGAGTTCTCTGCAGCGGCACAGCAGAACAACTAAGAGTTTCTGAGACCGTTACACCCACGAGCCGCTGTACTGTACAGCAATTATAATGACTACGTTTAGATGCATGTGTAAAATCATGAGTGACAGATACACTAACTGGTACATGCAAATTACCTCTTGCTTTTTAATCTTGTTCTCCCATTTCCTTTTCCTCTGAAGGAATGTGTACATTAACAGCAGCAACGGCACAAAATAAATTCTGATTAAAATACCTAATATGTCATTCGAAAACTAATGAACCTAGGACTAAAGACAATTCTGGTCTCTCTTTCACCTCCTCAGCTCGTCTGCATGAAGAAAAAGGAAACGGGCATAAAGAAATGAAACAAACCAAGCCGTTTCCTCCATCTTTCATGTGAATTTGATTCAGAGACTTTTTTAAAAGGTAGAGACATTTCAAGTACACACTTTTACGACAGGAGGTGAATCCGCTGTGTAGTAGGGATGGGAATTTGAAAGCAAATTAATATTCGAATATTCAACCCCCAAAAAAACGCTTAACTGATTAACCGAAATGTACATATCCTATACAAAAAATGTGGGAAAAATGTTTACAAAATAAAATAATTTAATTTTGAAAAATAAATAAATACATGTTCAAATAAGTATAGAAACCAAGTCGAATTTGTCAAATGTATTGAACTGGTGATCACAGTTTGAACAGTTGACAGCTATAGGCCTACAGCTTTCATGCTTAAAACATAACTTGGTTTTTTTAATTAAAGAGGGATCATACACAAACAACATAACGGGTAACCCTATCACAACAGAGATCAACAACCTATAACAGGGCCTATGCACAGAATGCAGCTATTCAATACTCATTCTTGTTTAAGAATATGAGCATGTCTACACAGGCGAGAGGCGGGTGCGGAGACGATTCACAATCAGGCCAGCTGTAGAGAAGACCCTCTCAGCTGGAATTTGGGCATAAGATGAGGTTTGAGTCTGCGTGATCTGCGTGTAGGGAGGGGCAGCAGCCATATCATTAGCTAGATCTAGCTAGATCTGATGGATTTGGACATAAACGCGAGTGAAGTATAACCGGAGAGAGATCAGCACCTGCAGCTCTGCCCGCTGTGAGGGACCGGTGAGCGGAGCAAAACACACCTTTAGACCCAACACATTTAGCTATGGCACTGTCGTATACATTGAATTATTCCATTTGATAATGTGTAATCAACTTAGGCACCCCTCCCAACAAAAAAAAAGAATACAAATATTCATAACTCATATTCTCATACCTGAATAATTTCAAATATTCGATTAATCGTTCCCATCCCTACTGTGTAGTCAGTGGTACTTGTGGTCTTGGACTTTATTATACTCAAAATTATTTCTACTGTGCCTTCTTATTTCTACTGTGCCCATTTTTGCCCTCCGTAAAATGTGTGCGACACAGGATATATGCTCAAATGGTAGTGTTCATACTGTGATTGCCCTCCGTAAAATGTGTGCTACACAGGGCATATTATCTCTGCTGCTATCATACTACAAGCACTATCTGTTCCTACAGTTCCCTGTCCACCGTCTCCCACTACTGTGCAACTCCAACAAACTGGGGCATGGTTCAGCAAAATGCCTTTCCTCAGGCTTCACCCCACCTGAAGCCAATGAGTTCAGTTGTTCCGTTACGTTTGCTTACCGATGTCCAGTGATCTGAGTGTATGCCGATTCCTCGACTTTCTTTGCATTTTCACTGCCATGCAATTCATGGAAAAATAAACGTGTGCTGAAATGACCGGATGAAGTTGGAGTCAAACGTGGTAATGTGTGGTAAAAAGCATAATTTAAATTGAATGCGATAAGGCTTCCAGGTGAATCACGTGCGTTAACATTGACAACCTTAGTAGAAACAGCACAAAGTGAATCTTATTGAGAGTTGTTCCATTATCTCATGAGGTGATGAAACTGACTTGTGTGTCTGTTGGTTTATTTCTCCAGCAAACTGAGTGTGTATTCTCACACACATGCATCCTGCAGCCGTGCTACAGTACTGCTTGTAGAAAAAGTGTTGCTCTCATGGTACTGTAATGTTCTGCTGAGAGTTTGAGTTAGGACCGCCTTTGGCCCCGGGGCCTCGCTGTCTGATGCTCTTCATGGAGCTCCCTGATCTGAGTCCTGCTGAGACATCCTTTCACTTCTGAGAGGAGGAGGAGGAGGAGGAGGAGGAGGAGGAGGAGGAGGAGGAGGAGGAGGAGAGGTTGCATAACCCTTAAAAGAACTCAGGGAAACTGACAGAGAAGGAGGGATGACAAAGGAGGACGGAAGTCGCCTCCAGCTGATTTGTGGCCAAAAATCGTGCCCACTACCCGCAGAAAAAAACCCCGAAAGGAGCCTCCATACAGCTGAAGAGGCTTCTTACAGCGATGGTGTTTATCTTGTTTGTGTAATAAACAGCTGCCAGGGGATTAGATGTGTGCAGGAGGGTGGAGGGATGCGTGGGACTCCATCAGGAGGGGTTTCAGCAGTTTCCCTGCTCCGTTTGCCAGGCGCTTGGAAACGAGACAAAAACAGAAACACCGGGGGAAGACTGGAGGAGGAGACGCGAGGAAACAACAGCTGGCAGTTTCCTCTCAATGTCAGGAAACACACAGATACAGTATGCTCTCATTTTCATTACGTCACAATGGACTCTTTATCCAGATTCCACCTTTACCACATTTTAGATTTGAAAAGCCTCTGTGAATATTCTGCTGAGATATGCAAGGCGGTAACACAGCATAAAGGTTTCCCTCCTTCGATTCAAATGAGGAAGAAATTGAAGGAGACTGAAATGACAGACTGTGAGCAGGAAGAGCTCAGAAGTCTCAGAGCTGATGTGAGAGGCAGAGAGGTGGTTAACCCTCCGTAGCTTCAGGCTGCTGCCCTGCTGCGCTGCCTCCTGCAGCCACACATCAACCAGACTCTGCTCAGGATTCTGGGGGTAAAGATCTGAGGGCGTCTTGTTCTGGCAGAAGAGTGCTGGACAAAGCCCTCATGCCAGCGTTTCGTCAAGAAGAAAGCGCCCCCAGTGCTTCTCTCTTCAGCGAAGTCACCAGCACTTTTCTGCAAAGTTGAGATATTTTCAACTGCAGCTCTCGGGCAACCGCAAAAAAACATCTGAAGAAGAAGCTGATTGCAGCGCTTTTTCTCATGGCGGCCACAAGCGTGTGCATGTGCTCAGTCCTCAATGTAAACAATAGAAAAAAGGGCTCAGAAAGGAGCCTCATCCCAACGTGTACACCCTAACTCTCCATTGGTTGACGCACTAGCATGCCCCTTTGGCTCTTAATTATCCATTTGTGGAACTATCTATCTCTAGCACAAACTAGAGGATTCTTGCCCTCATACATTGCATTAATGAGCTCCACTGATCAATCTGACAGCTGAAAACTGAGGAAGATTATCAGCGTATGGTTATACAACTTCAACACTGACCAGTAAAAACCTTCAGGGTCCATCAGGCCGATCTACTCCAACAAATTAGCTTTTTAATATAGTGTCTGTCTGACATTAAAGGGGACCTATCATGCAAAATGCACTTTCTGATGTCTTTTATACATAAAGATGTGTCCCCGGTGTGTCGGGGAACTCACGCAGCGTCAGAAAATAAAACCCTCTCTCTTTTCCTCCGTACTCAAATCTCTAAAAACGGGGCTACAACGGAGCTGATCCAGATTTGCGTCCGATATGATGTAATATCTGAAATGTGGACCCACGGCCCTATCAGAAACGTTGCTATCAGAAACAATGCCCGACTGTTTTGGACGTAATATGGTCTGTGTTTACATTAGCATCGCTAACACTCAGAGCTAACCTGTACTGGAGAGCATGTGTGTGAAGAAGCAGGAAATCAAAAGGAACTCACCTTGTGGTATAACCGGCAAGAGAGAAAGCCTTTGAGCTCCATACTGTTTCAGAGATAATCCTTGATAATCCATGATATGGCGTTTCATCACGGCAGTATTTAGTTTAGACAGTAGCTGCCGGGTCCCGCATGAGCTCAGACCCATCCTTTTTTATCAATTTTTATTTTTTTTAAAGCTTTATACCCAAAATCAGCACTTTTGAAACAGGAAGTGAAATAGAGGGATATGAGGCAATGGGTGATTGTTTGGTGTTTTGAGCAAAACACTTCATAGACATGTTTTTTAAATATTTGTATATATCTGAGACCTATGCTATTGCCTAAAAATAGCATGATAGGTGACCTTTAAGATCAGGAAAGATAGACACAGCCTAAACAAGCTTCGCTGCCATTTCCTACAGCAGCGTCTCAAGCACTTTTCCCAAAAAGATGAGGCGTCTTCAACTAAACGCTTGGAGCGGATACACAAAGATGGCAGATTGCTCTAATAACAAAGATCCTGGATGCAGTGCTTTGTCTCAAGACAGTTACATAAGATTATAATCTCTCTTATCATTGGAACAAATATTGAAAGAAGGCACTGGATTGTATACAGGGCTTTAATCAAGATCCTCAGATTGAGAATCAACATGTGTCCACACAGTGAAGGCCTAGGATTCAAACGTTCCAACATGTTGCGTATCGTTGTCTCTAAACAAACCCTTGTGTGGTTATAAAGGAATTTGACCTAGATTGGCCTGGGATACCTTTGTGCCATTTACAATCAAAAGGGAAAGAGAATAAAGAAAACAAGGTTACTATTGACCCCTCCTCTCATCATATGGTTTATTCGGAGTCATGCACCAGTCAGTGTTATGGAGGCAGTCTGCTGATTCAACTTGAAATGTTAATTATTTATCAGAATTAGGGATGAACCGGAGAGGCTCTCTGGGAAATAAACATCCTTCGTGTTAACTAGACGGCCTTGGGGTGAAACCTGGACCGCTTCCTTCCTCTCGTCTGATTCTCACCGCGTTTAATCTGCTCCTGGAACATTTCATCAATACAGACGCGTTCACAAAACATCAATCAAAAGCCAGAGAGAGAAGTCGGAGTATTATTTACACCATTTATCACTTCCTTGATCTTCAACAACTCAAAGACTTTCAATCATCTCAGACAAGAGCTGAGCATCAGAGACTATAAAGAGCTCTTTTTGTCTGACACGTATAAGTGGCTGCTTCTCAAAGAGCAAACAAGATCTGTTCAACTCACGCTGAACATTCAAACTGTGTCAACAAGGAAAGAGCAGATGTTGCACGGCTGGTTTCTCTGCTTCAGCTTCTCGACTAAACTTCCTCCCAAAAGGTGTCAGGGTTTACGGTCAGTCTGATTCATATCGGTGTTACACAAAGCGCAGACGAGCTGTTAATGTTTCAACATGTAAATCGGGAAGGAAATGGATTTCTGACTGAAGAGGAAAGTAATCAATACCTAATAAAGCCTTTGGCCACATGGCTTTCACAGTTGGCAAAGCATGCCTCAAAATGATGGAAACTCAAGAGCAGTGCAGATCATTTGACTTCAATAGATAGATTTAATAAATATTACCTTTGCTACGGATGTTGGTTTTCAGTTGGGGAATTTGGGTGCTTTGTTTGTTTTTCAGAAAGATTAAGAAAAACTATTGGCCAGATTTTAATGAAACTTGTAGGAGTTCACAATTCGCAATATGGACTAGTGCTAAATGCTCTGATTGGTTAGCTGGCCGGCTCTGTTGTGATTGGTCAACCGCTTAGAGATGTCCCGCCCCTTAACCTATTACGTACAATGTGTTTTAGCGCTAGCCAATAGAAGCGCGAATGTTCTATAGGTATGTCATTATGTTCCTGAAGTAAACAAAGGAGTCCAATGGAGGTGTTTCAGGCAAGGGGGGGGGGGGGGGGGGTTGCAACTAGAAGTATTTTTTATCATAGTGGCTTTCGTCAACTTTTAATTGAACAATTTAGATTAGTTAGAAATGGACCTTTGAGTTGAAATTGTTATGGTTATTTCAAAGTAAAGGAAAATGTGACTTCACCTAAACAGGACATGTGATTTCTAAAGTTGATTTAAAAAGATTACAAGAAACAAAGTCATCCTAGCATATTTGTCCTTTCCCCCCCACATGCAGTCATGTATAGAGCATTGATGTTTTTGTCTCCACAAGTAACAGCACCCATGTCATCATTAAAGTGTGTTCTGGGGGGTGAGAGCCTGAGGTGAGAGCATCATGGAGTCTGAGCGTGGGCCCGCCGCTAAGCACCGGCTGCATCATTACCTCCGCCTCCAGAGGCACGGCGGCCAGCAGGAACTGACGGGATCAAGACGGAGAAAACGTTTTCCGTCAGAACTATTATTAGTCTTCAATCACTTCAGACAGGAGGGAAGGGAAACATTTCCAGCATCGCTCTACGCTCCTGCACAACACTAAATATTTATCTTTTTTCTGCACAAAGAGTTGCAATCAATCCAAATGCTAGCGAAATTATCCAAATCGTACCAAGCGCAATATGTGGTAAAGGCAACATATGTGAATGAAATATTGTGTCGTACAAGTCCCGGCCCGTTGACAGTGTTCTAAAGACTTCTTACAAATCTGTGTTTGGTACAGAAAAAATATGGCACCATGATCCTTTGAATGTATTCTTTGATGAAAATGTGAATGATGTTTCACTCGGGGTCATTCCCTCTAATATGGAAAATCATATCACAATTGCAATATCTGTCAGAATAATCGCAATTAGTTTTTTATTTAAATCGTGCAGCCATAACAGTTGGTGATGCATTTGCATGGTACTACAGGTTTCAGCTAACTCTGATCAATATAGTTTCCAATTAGCTTTAAAGCATCAATGTAGAACAACAGCAGCTTGTCAAACGAGCAGAGAAAATGATTATATGATGATATGTGTCAGTTTGAGCGTGCAATGGAAAATAACAACACTTAGTTTTAGTGGAGTTTGAACGGGATCCAGGTCCAAAAAACCTGATTTGGACACTCCTGAGTATATGGATTAACTCTGAGGTAACGTTACGTAACAGTAGACGTCATCTGCAACACTTCAGGTTTCTAAATTAAAAAGGCACAAGGGCTGCTACTAATGACTACTTTCATTATGAACTAATGTGCTGATTATTATATATATAAATCGGTTCGATGTTAGTCTAATATTGTCAGAAAATAAACGTCCATCCGAGTTTCTATAAGTCCAAGGTGATCTCTTAAAATGTCAAGTTTTGTCCGTCCAAAACCTAAAGATATTGACTTTGATTTTATATAAAAACAGAGATAAAAGCAGGAAATATCCACATTTAAGTGGTTGAATACAGAGTTTCTTGACATTACAGTATATCAGGAAGAATGACATGCTTCCAAGGTTTTACTGTCCGATGCACAGTAGCTACATCTTAGCTTAGCGTCAATGAAAATCTGAAGTGCCATGCTTCTCAAACAGTGCTAAGTACAATCAACGTAAGGCAAGGGATTATGTGAAATTGTTGGAGATTAACGTCAATCGACTAAAGAAAAGATTTACATCAAAATGCTAAAGCACAGCAGGAAGTGATGGTGTGGTACAAAGCCAAACAGTACAGACCATTGTTGTGAGGACATTCTGATACAAAACAAAACAATGGCTGTTCTCAGATCTGCTTCCTGTCAGACTTCACTTAGATGACTTACTCCTCTGCAGATAAACCCCCCCCCCCCCTCTGCCTGCAGAGCGTTTTATTGATTTCTCCGTCCTGCAGAGATCCAGAGCTGGGCAGGAGTCCAGGGATTCAAACCAGCAACACACAGACACGCCTCTCACCTCGCACCAGGGGAGTACTACTAACACGAGGAAATCCACTTCCTCTGCGAGACAACAAATCGATCGCCACGTTTTCCTAAAGACTTCACACTCTGTTTATTTATGAATCAGCGCCGGGAGAAGCAGGACTTCCAGCACCACTTGGAGAGGAAAATGCTCTCAGATTTCCTCGCGTTGGATCTCAAGTTTCTGTCTTATTAATGTGACATGGGTTTAATATTCTGAACTTGCACAAATAAACTCCCACGTCTGCCTTCTGTCGGAGCAGATTCATCACTCTCACACACAAACGCTGGATGGAAACACCTCGTCTCTGCTTATTGAAATCAAACACCACGAGACGCTCATTACCAGGCTCCCCAGTGGGAAAAGGGGGAACATGGAGTCAGAACTGGCATCCCGTGCTTGTTTTATTGAGTGAGAACTCGCAGGTCCAGGCTGCCCTCCAGCACCGCACAAAGATGCATTCATCTGAATATAACATGAAGAAAACCGGGGAGGGCTTTTCACTTAATCAGCTGACGGTCCTTGAATGAAGTGCAGCCAAGGACGGGGATTCAATGCATCCTGATATACAATGCATGCAATCAGGAAATAAATAAATAACTGAACATGTCTGCCTTTAAAATAAAGCTTATTTAAGCAGCTCTACCTATGTGTAGTGTGCAGAGATTTTAACCAACAGTTACATGAAACCAAAGGAAGCAACTTAAAGGTTAAGAGGACTTTTGTTTGTTTGTTTTAAGGAGATATTCCTGTCAGTTTTAAGGTGATTTTGTTTGCATTTAAAAAGGCGTGTAGCATGGATTATACTGAGTTTAAGGTAAGCGCAAACAAAGCAGACTTTAAGAAGAAGTCAGTTTTAAGGCTGATGAGGGATTTTACCCAATGGGATGGAAGCTGCAGATCGATAGCATTGTTTAATGTGTAATGTTACAGGGTGGTGGGTTCATTAAAATGTTATTTTTCAAGGCAATTAAAAAAGAACTGCATAAAGTATTGGTTTAACAACCTAGATACCCCTGATTCCCACATAACGCTTCACCACTATGCTATTTTGTTAAAATTAAACAATTCATGGTGGATCTAATATATGCCGAATTGATAAGTAGGTGCATATGATTGTAAAAATATTAAAAGTTTAGTTGTTTGTTGGAAATATTGTGTCAGTTGGGAGAATATGCTTTAAATTGACTAATTTCTAAAGGAGCTTCGACCCTAAATATTGTACATTGTGCATAGGAATCCTGAAGCATTAGGACCATAGACTGTATATATAAAGATTAGGACATGTTTCTCAGATATAGAGATGACATGCTGTTTTATATCAAATTAAATATATTGTTGGTCTCTTGAAAACAGACAACAGGTGTTTCTCTCACCTTCTGCTGCCGCCGGGCCATGTCTGTGGGCTGCTTGGCGTTGAAGGGGTAGGCAATGCACCGGAGGACAAACACATAAATCTGCACTTTAGTCTTCCTCTCCTCTTCCTCCTTCTGGATCCTCTCCCTCTCCTTCCTCTCCTCCTCCTCCTCTTCACCTTTATCGTTGCAGTCTTTCGGAGCACCTTTCCCGGGGACAGCAGCTCCAGGTGCAGGGGGGTTTCTCCGGTTGTTTCCACGTTTCCCCCCCGAAGAAGGAGCCTGTTTCCTGGGAGCCTCCTGCACAACTTCTGGGTCGGACTCCCCGCCCGTGTCTTCGCTGGAGGACGGGTCCAGCATGGTGGGGAACTCCGAGAAAAAAGAGAAACACCTGTCAGAGTTTGTTTGTTTTAGTCGACGTGGCGTTAACAGCTGCACTTTTCACACCAACTGTTCTTCTGTTCAGCCGTCAGTGTTCGGTGCAAACACCCGCGTGGACGTCGGTTAGTTTCCAAACGGTTTTTAACGGTTAATATTCATCGGGTTGTCGTCGCGTGCGCTTCGTTCCGACGCACCGCCGGGAATGTGATGTGTTGGAATGGCTGCGCGTAACCGCTGCTGTGAGCGCGCTTTGACAGTGAGCGCTCCTGCAGACACAGGTGAGCAACCTGTAGCTGCAGAGAGAGGAGAAACACAGCGAGAGGGATCACTCTGACGGGGTTTATAAAAAAAAAACCTCTTGTGCAAACAGTTAATAGGTTAGTATATAAGATATTGTACGGAAGAGGATTAGGGCCACATGAGAAAAAAAATGTTGGAATGTGAAAAACTTAACCCTGATTCTGGATTTTTTTCTCAGAGTTCTGAAATTAAAGTCACTCAACTCAATCATCCTGTGCTATACTGTATTCATTTCAGATAAAATAGGAAATTATAAGATAAGATTGACCTTTTAAGCATGAGTTTAAGCGTTAACAGAGTGAGATTGAAAAACAGGACAGTACAAGATTAATACAATTACAGTTATATGCAGGTAAGTAACTGTTAAAATAAGAAATGAATTAAATGAACATATATACATATTTGAGTCCCATATATACTGAGGAAAAAAATACTTTGCTACTTTAGACTTTTACTTTACTACTTTCAGAGACAACTATATTACTTTTTATCACACCACATTTCTTATGTCGAGTTTAGTTACTGTTCTGATCAAGATGTTATATTACAAACTATTTGAAGAAGTTGTATTACAGTAAAGATTAAGTATTTTAATGTTCTGCTATCTGTAGCTACAGCAGAGAAAGGAGAAAGCAAGCGAGAGGGCTCACTCTGGCTGTGTTTTAAAAACTCACATAGTCTTTTGTTTATATTTTATGTTGCAAACAAACAAGTGATGATACAAGGACTTACTTCTTCAACTGTATTAGGGGCAGCAGCAGCAGCTCAGTCCCTGGTTCGAGTCCCTGGTTCGAGTCCCTGGTTCGAGTCCCTGGTTCGAGTCCCTGATTCGAGTCACTGATTCGAGTCACTGATTCGAGTCACTGATTCGAGTCACTGATTCGAGTCACTGTCCGTGCCGAAAGAAAGACGGATCCTGAACTACTTCCAGGTGGCAAACATATGGCAGCCTCTTAGGTCTGAGTCCGTCTGACACATACCCGTAAAAATGCAGTAGTATGTTTTTTATTGTGTATATTTACTAACATCATTCCTTCTTCATCCTTATGCTAGTTTATGCAATACTATTCGTCAGTATAACATATCCTCTGTATATTCAGCACATTTCTGTACCTCGTTAGGACCTGCACACCTCTTACAATTTCACTTCTGATATACTGCACATATTTGACTTTTAAGAGTCATTCTTACTTTCCTATTTAGTGATAGTGTTTTAATCTGTTTCTATATCACCGTGTTTGTATTGTTTGCAACACGTATACAGTGAAGCAGATTCCCTGTGAATGTAAACTTTCTTGGCAATGAACCTTGTTCTGAAACAGATATGGTTCTTCTTACTCCACTGCATTTTGTCTGGCAGCAGGTTAGTAGGGAGACGTTTTTCCCCTGCAGAGTGATGCCTCCTCTCAAATAGACCATCTTTGAGCTGAAAGGGAAGCAACATGTGTTTGAGCTGGAACATTTAAAGATGTACACCTCACAGTAAAAATATAAAGTAGTTAAAATAATCTGTATGTAAGAATATGTATGTGTAGATAACAAATGTCTCAACTAATGTATTGTTTCAATGTTACAAATACGCTCTGGCAGACTTTCCAAATTAAAGGTCACCTGTCATGCTATTTGTAGGCAATAGCATAGGTCTCAGATATATACAATATATAAAAAACATGTCTATGAAGTGTTTTGCTCAAAATACCAAACAGATCACCCATTCTAGCCATGCCTCATATCCCTCTATTTCACTTCCTGTTTCAAAAGTGCTGATTTGGGGTATAAAGCTTTAAAAAAAAACATTTTACAACAAATAAAAAGTAAGGGTCTGAGCTCATGCGGGACCCGGCAGCTACTGTCTAAACTAAATACTGCCGTGATGAAACGCCATATCATGGATTATCAAGGATTATTTCTGAAACAGTATGGAGCTCAAAGGCTTTCTCTCTTGCCGGTTATACCACAAGGTGAGTTCCTTTTTATTTCCTGCTTCTTCACACACATGCTCTCCAGTACAGGTTAGCTCTGAGT
Organism: Trematomus bernacchii; assembly: GCF_902827165.1. Lineage (NCBI taxonomy): Eukaryota > Metazoa > Chordata > Actinopteri > Perciformes > Nototheniidae > Trematomus > Trematomus bernacchii. Next base: position 414,405 of record NW_022987519.1, on the reverse strand, counting down.
GTTAGCGATGCTAATGTAAACACCGACCATATTACGTCCAAAACAGTCGGCCATTGTTTTTGATAGCAACGTTTCTGATAGGGCCGTGGGTCCACATTTCAGATATTACGTCATATCGGACGCAAATCTGGATCAGCTCCGTTGTTCCCCCGTTTTTAGAGATTTGGGTACGGAGGAAAAGAGAGAGGGTTTTATTTTCTGACGCTGCGTGAGTTCCCCGACGCACCGGGGACACATCTTTATGTATACAAGACATCAAAAAGTGCATTTTGCATGATAGGTCCCCTTTAAGTCTTTCAGGATTGTGTTCACTATGTACAAATCAAACCATACACATATGGATAGATTTGTAAAGAGGGATTTCTACCTCCTAAAAGCATGACAGACAATTCAAACAAGCACATTGTCCACTATGATCACAACATGTTAAGCTTTTGTAGCAGGGGATTACAGCTTCTGAATAGCAGTGTACACAGTTTATATAAATGTATTGTGTTAAGGTGTAGTCATTTAGGGACACAATAGCCACTAGAGGTCAGTGTTTCTCTGGTTGTTTACACCACTTACTCGTCGTAATTGAAGTCCTTAACATAGGAGTTACAGAGCAATAAAGGCAACACATACATATACAAAAAAAAAAACACAATCGCATACATCTGTAATAATTCACATGTTTTCCAGTTTTTTGATTTACTGCTTCTGCTGCAGCTATAATGACACCAACCTGATAACTAAAGTGAGTAAAGTAGAGCTTCGTTTGTGCATTATTTATGTTTTATCCAAATGTATATCTGGGAGGAACCTTGCCAACGTCAGAGGATGTTGAGAGTTCAAACTATGGACTGATTTCCTTTCTTTTTATTATATTTGCCTGCGATCCAGCACCTCACCTGAACAGTTGTGTGCGTTCCATCCATCAGTGCTTTACTGACACAAAGCTGCACATAAATGGGAACTCCAGCAATTTAAAGGAGCAAATAAATTGTTGTTTGCTAAAATAGTCCGGCTGAAATTGTGGAAATGAATGCACTGTATTGGAAAGTTTGAAAACACCCCAAAAGACATTCTATACCATTTACTTTAGGGTTATTTTACTCTTCTTTCCGGAAGCCAAGCCCTGGGTATCCGAGCTCCCAACATCTAAATTCTAAATAAAAGCTAACCCTAACCCTAACCCTGAAAAACAGGCTCGGGGCTCAACTGGTTCATAAATGTACATGAGTGAAAACCAGGATTAAGACCATCATGAACTTTATTTTGTAAAGTGACAGCTGATCAGAGCGAGGGAGGGGCACATTGGGGGGGTTTCTTAATGAACTGAACCCGCTGGGGTGTGGACTGTGGGCTTGCCTGTCGCCATGGTGACGGGCTTGGAGACGAGCTGGTTGCCAAGCGCGGCGGTCGGCTCCAGGTGCTCCGCCATGACGGGGACGCTGCTGAAGTGCCGGCGAGCCAACATGTGTTTGTGATCGACCCTGCGGAGGAACGTCACCTCGTACGCCTGAACGAACACACACGCACACACACACACACACACACACACACACACACACACACACACACACACACACACACACACACACACACACACACAATGGATGTCTAAATGGCTTCTTTAAGACCAACGGGAACATTTCAGTTTGGTCTGGTTCAAATGTCTCTGTGCTTTGTATAGTCCTCTGTCTTCCTCGACACAGCGTTAACCTTCGTGCTATGTATTACTGTATGCATGTTTGGTTTTATTGTTTTAACTATTTCCAGATACAATAGCCTCTTGGTTAGCGCATTTAAGGAAGTCTCTTTTGATGTACACTGTCCCTGCAAATAAAGTAATAATAAATACATTATAAAATAAAAAAAATTGTGTTTATAGATCCACCCTTTTCTTCTCTCTCTAATGCTTTC
>NW_022987519.1:375000-407500 GCF_902827165.1 Trematomus bernacchii | reverse complement strand
GTATTTCGATCTCTCTGTCTGTACACACAAACTGAAAGATTGACAATGAAGTTGACTTTGACTATATCTAATATGTGCTGTATGAAAACAGGTTTGTCCTGGATTGGGAGATCTGTAAGCAGGTGATGGGCGGTGACCTCTGACCTTGTCCAGCAGGTTCCTGACCACCTTGTCGTAGTTGTTGTTCTGGACGGCGATGCGATGGTGTCCGATGGCGGCGATGAGCTGCGTCTCCGTCTCCAGCAGAAAGCAGAGCGCCGCCTTCCTCTCCGCTCCGCTCAGGGACGAGTTGATCTGCTGCTCCTCCTCACTGCGCCACTCTGAGACACACACACACACACACACACACACACACACACACACACACACACACACACACACACACACACACACACACACACACACACACACACACACACACACAGTATTTATTCATTTTCGTCTTATCTATCAAGTTGTGTGAGTGGGTTATTTGTTTGATTATTTGATTGTACTAATACTTCCCCTTTTCACCTTCTAGTAATCACGTATGTATTATATAGTAGTATGGAAAGTGCTCTACAAATAAAGCTTTATTATTATTATTAATATTATTACTTATTTTGCCTTTTACTTGCACTACTGTCTAACTCATTACTGTCTACTTTATATTTACATCTGAAGTTAATTGTATGTTGCATTGTAGGAGGAGTTGTGCACTTAATGATGTGTGATGGTGTCAGAGCGAGAGAGAGAATTATCTATGTTTAGGTGAACAAATTGTATATTCTTTTAACTCCAATGAAATGAATAACTATGAATTATAACTATACCGTTTTTGTAACATTTTGTTTTGCAAGCAGAATATATTGAGCACAGCAGGAAGTCTAGAGGGGAAGTCGGGAATGGTTTTTGACCGCACACATCCGTACGCCTGTTGGATTTGTTTATTTTATTTAATAATAATATTACATGTGAATTATATAGCGCTTTTCCTGCTGCTCAAAGCGCTATACAAGCAAGTAGAGAAATAACAACAAGAGTAAAAAGTGCTAAGCTAGGTGGAATAAGGGCGAGTTCAACTTTTCAAGCTTCGAAGGAAGCGTCAGCCAATCAAATCATATGCCAGTACAAGCTCTAGCCAATCAAACTGCGTGCTTGTGTGTCTGGGGCGGGAGACTCATGTGATTGGTTGTTGGTCGAGCTTCAGACACGCCCGCCGGCAAGCTTCAACGCACGCCGCCGTGTGGACGCTGCGTGAGGTATTTGGATTTCTTGAAGTTTACGCGAGTCAATATTGGAAGTGGCCTTTGAACATACTATCACGCTATTCAGCCACTACAGATGGTAAAGCGCTTTGAATGATTAAATCGTGCTGCTCCTACTCTCCAGAGCGTGGTAGAGCAGGTTGAAGTCCTCCCTCCTCTGCGGGTTGACCCAGCGCCTCCTCCGGTCCTTCAGCTGCTCCTCCTTCTCCTCCCTCCTCTTCCTCTCCTGCAGCTCCAGCCAGACCAGCCTCCGGTCCCGGTCCCTCCTCAGACGCTGCACCTCCTTTAGGGCCAGCCAGCGCCGGGCAAACGTCTGGAGGACCACCACCTGGGGGGGGGGGGTGATAACATGATAACATGCTAACAAAGGTATCCCAACTGTAGCTGTGAACATGACAGGATGTATGATTACCTAGAAGAGCATCAGGACTGTTTGAGGCATATGATAGCTATGTGATTAACATGATGATTCAGCCTCTATGGAGATAGACATATGACAAGCATGATCATTTCTGACGTGGAGCTAATCTGAAGTAAACATTGAATACTGCTTTCTATTCCTCCATCTTGTGACTGTGTAACTCCCTCTCTTGGATATCAGCATGTGAAGGACACTGTTCAGGAACTAGTTGATGCTCTGTATGTGATGACTACTTCCATTCTGGAGAGGATCAGAGATACATGGATCCTGAGATTGAAGATCAAGCCGGTGACGAGTGATTATTAACAATGTTGAGATTTTGAGAAAAAGTCATAATTTTGAGAGAAAGTCGGATTTTGGAGAAAAAGTCAGAATTTTGGGAAAAAGTCAGAATTTACCCCAGAATTTTGAGATTTTTAGAAAAAGTCAGAATTTTGAGATTTTTAGAAAAAGTCAGAATTTTGAGATTTTTTAGAAAAAGTCAGAATTTTGAGAGAAAGTCGGATTTTTGAGAAAAGTCCGAATTTTGAGAAAAAGTCAGTATTTTGAGAAAAAGTCAGATGTTTGGGTAAAAATTTTGAGATTTTGAGAAAAATATCAACAAATTCTCTTTTTTTGTTTTGACTACTTTGAGAAGATAATACATGGATCCTGATATTGAAGCTCAAGCCGGTGACCAGTGATATTGTTCTAACAGTTCTACTGTAGTAAAACGTATCACAGTAAAATGTGCACATTTTTACTTAAACTTCCTATGTTTATATAGTAGTTTAATCTTTTTTTAATTGATTTGTACTTTCATTGAACATTTTACTTTATAATTTACTATAATTATATAATTCATTATTGACTTATTGCTGTTTTGTGAGGTCACATGACCCTTGACCTTTCCTCCAGTGTCACAATCAGGACAAATGTTGGACTAGCATGCCAGTTATCATTTCTACATTAACCGGAATAAAAAAAGGCCAGAAATATTTAATAAAAACACATCTTAGTCACTCACAGCTCTCAGCCTCTCTTCGTGGTACTGGTCAGCTGTGATGTAGTTGCCGGGGGCGACCAGCTTGTCGTCCATGCAGGAGACGTAGCAGCCAATCCCCGTCATCTGGGTGGAGGCGTCGAGCGGACACTGCTGCGCTTCAGACTGCAGCTCCACTGTCTGAGGGGGAACAGACAAGGAGATGGATGAATTCAATCATTGATTTCTTATAATAATTTGTTGCCAACTATTGCAGAGAACAGGTAGATTTGGAAGTGGTGAAGAAGGGACGACATGCAGCAAAGGTCCGCAGGTTGGCAGTATGGAGTCAGACTTAGTACATGAACTCTCTCCCCGGTAACATTCAAAATGCCAACACTCCCACAACCTTCAAACAGCCCTCACTTCTCCTCTACTCTAAGAACAAGACATACTTTATTAATCCCTCATGGGGACATTTCTTTCTCTACTCTGCTGTGTTTACACACATTACACACACAGGGAGAATAAACAAATTATAATCTGGTACCATGATAGCAGAGGTGGCAGAGCAGGGAGCAGTTTCGAGGTTAGTAGCCTTGCTCAAGGGCACCTCAGGAACTGGCTCCAGCGAGCAGCTCACACTCTGTATTTCTTTGGTTCAATGGATCGTGAACTATGAATTATTATTATTATGAAGCCATTTCAAAAAAAGGAATATATTTATTTATTCATATTTATTTTACAAACACAACACGGGTCAAAAAGTCATCCATTCGCAGTACCGGGACTTCTTACTGTGTACCGTTACTTCTTACTGCGTACCGGCACCTCATGACGCATGTGTCCTCCCTGGCAGCTCCATTGATTCCCTCTCTCCTTTCCTGCTGAAAGATGCATGAGTGCACTCGGGGACGAGGAGTCATTTAACCAGCCGCCAGTAGGAGTCAGGCTTTAGCCATATCCGCTGCCTTTCATACTTTTTTCAAGTACAGTGAGCCTTTCTAAAATATACAGTAAAGAGACAAACCCACCAGCATTATAGGATATACTATATGACCTGATGCAGGCACATGTATAGGCTACGTCATGTTCTCTATGAGAGCCCCGGACACCTCCCTGATTAGTCGTGGAAAAACATGCAATTTCTGAATGTTACAGTAAATATTCTGTTTTAAAAAAAAATATTTTCCTTGTCTGTTAAAGTTTTTTTGTGTTTCTTTTTAATTACTGAATCAAAGGTATGAAGATAAGGATAGAGGGAGTCGTATGTTGTACAGATTGTAAAGACCTTTGAGCCACATTCTTGTTTTTGGGCTGTATAAATAAAATTGACTTGAAACAGTTGCTGATTTAGAGTACTGGCACCTTTTTTATTCCAATTCAAGCACTGGGTTAGAGTGCACATGTCCCTCAATCTGAAAGGTGGATGAGTGAAAGGCTGGAGCAACGTGATCATAGCTTCCCCAGCTCCACCCGTTTGCTACTGTGTCCCTCTGCTGTCAGCACCATCAGACGCACATTAGCTCTATGCTCCTTGTATTTCCCTTTCCCTTCAATCTTAGTGTTTTTACGTGTGGTTTGCCGGAGAGGTGCCTGAAAAACAGGAAGGAAAATAAATCCAGAATCACAAATAAATATCTTTAAAAAAAAGAAAACCCTGTGACGTATGGTTTGTTGTAAAAGAGCGGGGAGTAAAGAAAGGGTGCAGGATAATGAGGCCAACAGACCGACAACCTGTGAAGTGTAAACATCTTTACACACACACACACACACACACACACACACAGGTCTCATTACTGCAGCACCTTGTGCATTTGTAACGATCCCACCACCATCGTGTGTGTGTGTGTGTGTGTGTGTGTGTGTGTGTGTGTGTGCAGGAGAGTGAGTCATACACAGTAACAGCAAAGGAACTACACCAGTGCAACATATAATAACTATTCTTAAAGGGGACCTATCATGCAAAATGCACTTGTTGATGTCTTTTATACATAAAGATGTGTCCCCGGTGTGTCAGGGAACTCGCGCAGCGTCAGAAAATAAAACCCTCTCTCTTTTCCTCCGTACCCAAATCTCTAAAAACGGGGGAACAACGGAGCTGATCCAGATATGCGTCCGATATGACATAATATCTGAAATGTGGACCCACGGCACTATCAGAAACGTTGCTATCAGAAACAATGCCCGACTGTTTTGGACGTAATATGGTCGGTGTTTACATTAGCATCGCTAACACTGAGAGCTAACCTGTACTGGAGAGCATGTGTGTGAAGAAGATAGAAGATAGAAGATACTAGGGCTGTGCAATTAATCGTATTTTAATCGCGATTACGATTATGGCTTGCGACGATTATGAAAACAGCATAATTGACAAAATACGATTATTTTGCTGGGTGCGCTTTCGCCCCTCCCTAAAAGCCCACTCGGCCACGTGGGAGTGACATGTGTGAGTGTTCAGCGCGAGCGAAGATGTCAGAACAAGAGCAGCAACTCGTTAAAAAGAAGGGTAAAACTATTTCCACTATTTGGAAGTACTTTGGCTTTCAGGAGTCCGACGTGGAGCAAAACAAAGTACAGTGCAGGATTTGTTACCAGGTTGTGTTGGCACCACACGCTAACACAACCAATCTCTTTAATCATCTGAAATACAACCACAAAGTGCAATACGACGGGGCAATAATACAACAAAAAGCAGACCAAAAAGATGCCCGCTCGACTTCATCCACAACATCATCACAGTCATCGATTCAGGACGCATTGCACAGAGCAACGGCCTACGCGACGAGCTCGCAGAGACACAGAGATATTACAGGTGCCATTACATTTCACATCGCTAAAGATATGTGCCCAGTTAGCACTGTTAGCAACCAGGGCTTTAAGCAACTTGTCAACACGTTGGACAAGCGTTACGAGATGCCGTCTCGGTATTATTTCAGCAGGTCTGCGCTGCCTGCGCTATATGACAAATGCCGTGGGGAAGTTGAGAGAGATGTGGCTTCAGCTGACTACTTTGCCACCACAACGGACCTATGGTCTAGCCGCACCATGGAGCTATACATGAGCCTCACAGTTCATTATATCGATGCCGATTTCAATTTGAAGACAAAGTGTCTCCAAACCGCATTTTTCCCTGAAGACCACACGGGGCAAAACATCGCCCATGGACTGAGGGAAGCGATGGCTGCTTGGGGGTTAAAAGAGGATAAACTCATCTGTATGACTACGGACAATGCCGCAAATATAAAGCTGGCGGCTGAGGTCAATGGATGGATGAGGCTCCAGTGTTTCGGGCATAGACTCCACTTGGCCATAGGTGAGCAGGATTCCTTCCTCCTGTTGTATGTAATATGTCATTTTAACAACAGCAACAACAATAATAGCAATAGTAAGTCATTAACATTGATGATCTCTCTCTTAATATGATAATATTAATTACATATTATTATTATTATTATTATTATGTTATGTGTGAGCTACTCTGTCATCTCTCTCTTTTTTTTCTCTCTCTCTTTCCCTCTCTCTCTCTCTCTCTCTCTCTCTCTCTCTCTCTCTTTCTCTCTCTATCTCTCTCTCTCTCTCTCTCTCTCTCTCTCTCTCTCTCTCTCTCTCTCTCTCTCTCTCTCTCTCTCTCTCTCTCTCTCACACACACACAACACACCAAATTATGCTTTGATGAAGATCATGATTATCATCATGATACTAAATAATATGTATTTGTTGTAATCTTAGAGAATGCAATGAAGGATCCCAGGATCGGCCGTGCAATGGGGCTTTGCAAGAAGCTGGTCAGCAGCTTCTCCTACAGTTGGAAAAAGAAGAGGGAACTTGCATCTGCCTGAACACTCCCTAAAGACAGAATGTCCAACCAGATGGGGATCTAGGCAGGCCATGATCGACAGGGTCCTCGAGCAGCAGAAGGCCATTGCCCAGGTCCTTTCCAGCGACCGAAAAACCAGACATCTCTCCCTCACGTGGCAGGACGTTGATGTACTGGAGGCAATCAATAAGTCGCTTAGCCCTCTGGTGGAATTCACAGACGCACTTTCTGGAGAGAAGTATGTAAGTGTGTCTTTTTTGAAACCAACCCTGCACCTCTTCAACAACTCATTGCTGGCAGTGCAGGAGGATGACACAGACCTCACAAAAAGCATAAAAAAGAAGATACTAGACTATCTTAATGATAAATATGATGACGCAGCGACACAAGAGCTGCTTGACATGGCCTCTGCCCTGGACCCGAGATTCAAGCTCAAATATGTCAGTGAGGACAATCGAGGATCCATTGAAGCCAGCCTGACAACTGAGATGAGGAGGGTGATGACACTCATGGTAATAATAATAATAAAAAATAAAAATGTCAGATTTGACAGTAAATACAATTAAGTGAATGAATGTGTTGTCAAAGTGTTATAATGTAATTCTAGGTATAAATGTTAATACCCATAACCATTTAGTCTGATTAAACATGTCATTCTTATTTTCTTTATAATACTCCAAGGAGAACGCCCCTCTTGAGACGGCAGCGGTGCCTGCAGATGACACGGAGGATGCTGCTGCAGCTGCACCAAAGAAGAAAAAGAAGGGACTGGGGAGCTTCTTCAAGGCCACCGTAGACCAAGCTGCAGAACCTCAACCTGCTCTGGAAAAGGACAAGGCCATAGCTCTTGAGCTACAGTCCTACCTCCAGGCAGTGCCACTGGATGCTGAGGAGGACCCACTAAAGTGGTGGAGGGAATCCCGGAAGTTCTACCCACGGCTCTCCATCCTGGCAAGGAAGTATCTGTGCATCCCAGCCACAAGTTCCTCTTCAGAGAGGGTCTTCAGTACAGGTGGCAATATTGTCACCTGCCTGCGCTCGTCTCTGAAACCAGACCATGTAAACAGGCTGGTTTTTCTTGCAAAAAATCTTTAAGAGATGACATGAGCAGCCCTACCAGCATTTGCCATGGTGGCCATGTTGGCTATATGTTAAGGAGTTGTCAGTAGGTTGTGACAGTGCACTGCAACATATTTGATTTAATTTATTTTTGTCTAATTTATTTTTATTTATCATATTAATATATGTTTAGTATGGTTTTGGAAGTGCGCTCCATTATGTGTTGACCTTGTTTATTGGTAAAATATTATTTGTTTTAAAGTTTAATAAATGGTCAATGAATAATCGTCAAAATAATCGTGATATCAATTATTGACCCAAATAATCGTGATTATGATTTTTGCCATAATCGCACAGCCCTAGAAGATACACTTTATTAATCCCTTACAGGGACATTTCTTTCCCCACTCTGTTGTGTTTACACACATTACACACATTACACACACAGGGGAGGATATACATGCACAAACACAGAGGATATACATGCACACACACACAACCACATGCAGATAGGAGATAGGAGAGGTGGCAGAGCAGAGAGGCTGCCAGGTACCCGGCGCCAAGGGAGCAGTTTCGAGGTTAGGTGCCTTGCTCAAGGGCACCTCGGCAGTGGCTTTGGAGGTGAACTGGCACCTCTCCAGCTACCAGCTCACTCCATCTTTTTTTGGTCCGATCGGGACGTGAACCGGCGACCCTTCGGTTCCAAGACCAAGTCCCTACAGACTAAGCCACTGCTGCCCTAAGAAGCAGGAAATCAAAAGGAACTCACCTTGTGGTATAACCGGCAAGAGAGAAAGCCTTTGAGCTCCATACTGTTTCAGAAACAATCCTTGATAATCCATGATATGGCGTTTCATCACGGCAGTATTTAGTTTAGACAGTAGCTGCTGGGTCCCGCATGAGCTCAGACCTCTCCTTTTTATTTTGTATCAATTTTTTGAAACAGGAAGTGAAATAGAGGGATATGAGGCATGGCTAGAATGGGTGATCTGTTTGGGATTTTGAGCAAAACACTTCATAGACATGTTTTTTTATATAAGAGACCTATGCTATTGCCTAAAAATAGCATGATAGGTGCACTTTAAACTGCACTGTAACTTTTAGTTTGTATTTTACACCTGTCTCTTTCTATTTCACTGTGTTTCGATGTGCATGATATTGGTCTTTAATGATCGTATTTCTCAAAAGTATTTAAATGTCATTTGGATGAATGAATGCAGAGCCCAGTGTTTGTCAGAGAGGAGTCTCTGTGAGCGTCTGTCCTCTGTTGGAGCTCAATCAACTCCTCTCTCTCTAATGACACTGTTTCATTCGCACATGAAGTCATGTTCTGTCTCATGCCTGAATGAGTACCATGTTTGCAGTAATGAGTGACCTTTAAATGCTCCACCACACACACACACACACACACACACACACACACACACACACACACACACACACACACACACACACACACACACACACACACACACACACACACACACACACACACACACACACTACATACTGATATACACCTGAACATCAGCAGGAGAGGACTCTTTAAAGTAGAGACACTACATACTGATATACACCTGAACATCAGCAGGAGAGGACTCTTTAAAGTAGAGACACTACATACTGATATACACCTGAACATCAGCAGGAGAGGACTCTTTAAAGTAGAGACACTACATACTGATATACACCTGAACATCAGCAGGAGAGGACTCTTTAAAGTAGATACACTACATACTGATATACACCTGAACATCAGCAGGAGAGCACTCTTTAAAGTAGATACACTACATACTGATATACACCTGAACATCAGCAGGAGAGCACTCTTTAAAGTAGAGACACTACATACTGATATACACCTGAACATCAGCAGGAGAGGACTCTTTAAAGTAGAGACACTACATACTGATATACACCTGAACATCAGCAGGAGAGGACTCTTTAAAGTAGAGACACTACATACTGATATACACCTGAACATCAGCAGGAGAGGACTCTTTAAAGTAGAGACACTACATCCTGATATACACCTGAACATCAGCAGGAGAGCACTCTTTAAAGTAGAAACACTACATACTCATGTACACCTGAAAAAAGCTCAACATGGCCCCTTTAAGTAAAGAATCTGAAAACGTCTTCCACCTCTGCTGAAAACAAAAGCATGTCACTGGTATTTCCATGTAATATTTGTATATAATTATTTAAATATATTTAAGGCTGTGTGTTATTTAAAGTTGTGTGTTGTACCTGTGTGTTGTACCTGTGTGTTGTACCTGTGTGCTGTACCTGTGTGTTGTACCTGTGTGTTGTACCTGTGTGTTGTACCTGTGTGTTGTACCTGTGTGCTGTACCTGTGTGCTGTACCTGTGTGTTGTACCTGTGTGCTGTACTTGTGTGCTGTACCTGTGTGTTGTACCTGTGTGCTGTACCTGTGTGTTGTACCTGTGTGCTGTACCTGTGTGTTGTACCTGTGTGCTGTACCTGTGTGCTGTACCTGTGTGTTGTACCTGTGTGCTGTACCTGTGTGTTGTACCTGTGTGCTGTACCTGTGTGTTGTACCTGTGTGTTGTACCTGTGTGCTGTACCTGTGTGTTGTACCTGTGTGTTGTACCTGTGTGCTGTACCTGTGTGCTGTACCTGTGTGCTGTACCTGTGTGCTGTACCTGTGTGTTGTACCTGTGTGCTGTACCTGTGTGTTGTACCTGTGTGTTGTACCTGTGTGCTGTACCTGTGTGCTGTACCTGTGTGCTGTACCTGTGTGTTGTACCTGTGTGTTGTACCTGTGTGCTGTACCTGTGTGTTGTACCTGTGTGTTGTACCTGTGTGCTGTACCTGTGTGTTGTACCTGTGTGTTGTACCTGTGTGCTGTACCTGTGTGCTGTACCTGTGTGCTGTACCTGTGTGCTGTACCTGTGTGTTGTACCTGTGTGCTGTACCTGTGTGTTGTACCTGTGTGTTGTACCTGTGTGCTGTACCTGTGTGTTGTACCTGTGTGTTGCGGCTGAAGAGCACCACCCCTCTGTCGGCTCTCCTCTTGGGGAGGGTCTGCACGGCGGCATGGTGGTACTGCGCCCCCGTCAGCCGGTGTTTGAACCCGCCCAGGAAGGCCTTCTGCTGGGGAGGACGCTCGATCTCCACCACCACCTCCCGGAACATGTTCTCCTCTGGAAGTCACAGAGATTTGAAGTGAGATCGAGAACACTAAAGCCTTCATATTAAACAAGAACGGTGGCGCGTGCGGACACAGCGGACCCTCGCTCTCCCGATTCTTCAGTGTTTTCGAGAGTTTTCAATGTTTCGTCGTTATGTTCGTCACATCTGTTGAGTTCCCTTCAACTACCCCGGACCAACAGACAGTACGATATTGAAATGACTGTTATGTTGTATATTTTAACTGTTGTGCTTTTATTTTTTTCTTAATGTGTGCATATGTATAAATGTGTCTGTTGATCGTGTATATATATATATATAGGTATATACATATTTTTACATTTGTTTTTGTATTCGGGATTGTGGGAAACGGTATTTCGATCTCTCTGTCTGCACAAACAAACTGAAAGATTGACAATAAAGTTGACTTTGAACTTTGAATCTTATTTCTAAAATAATAAGTTATAACTACGCTGTTTCCAAACCCCTCAGACAAACACTCAGTTTGTAGAAATCACAGAGAGTGAGGTGTTCACCTGTTTGCACTCTGACGGTGATGACGTCCGGCATGTTGTCCTGCTCGGGGGGGCGGAGGGGGCGCAGAGGGTGTGAGTCGGGGTCGATGGAGCTCATCTCCATCCGGGTGGAGCCGTTGGGCCGGACGCCGAGCTCCATCAGGCTCTGCTGATCCTCCACCGCTCTGCCTGGAAACAACAGGCAGAACACACACACAACTAAGGAGACATCTCCACGCTGGAAACAATCTTTATGAGTCCAATTTTCATTCATTTTTTAAATAAGCACATTTGACTCAATTCCTTTATTGACTACGACATGCCGCAACTGCAAAAATGTCTAACAAAAGAAGTGTAAGTAAGCGAGAAAAGACCATTAGCTTTTATTTATTTTTCAGAATAAATTGTAATATAAAAAGAATTACAACTCAATTCCTCTTCCTGTGTTTATGTATGCACTGTTATACACCAGATTCAAATCCTTGTACTTGTAGACCTACTTCGCAATAAACCGGATTCATTTTTGTGCCTAATCATTTCTATCAGACATTTTCTTCTAACGAATCCACATCAGAATCTGGTTAGTTTCTGTTTATCAAACGTCTGTCACTCTGAAAGGAACCAGTCATTTCCCCCAAATAAAAAACTAAACATCGCTGAGAGTTTATCTGAAGAACAGCAGACGTACCGTCCAGAAAGATGTGCAGCACATCAGCAGGAACTCGGAGCTCGTTGGCGAGGTGGAGCTTCAGCTGGGCGATGCTGAGGCCGATGGCGAAGGCCACCGTCATCACATGACCCTCCGGCACCAGCACCACCTTCACTGCACACACACACACACACCACACACACACACACACACACACACACACACACACACACACACACACACACACACACACACACACACACACACGCACACACACACACACACACCACACACACAGTTACACACAGTTACACACTCTGAGATTATCCATGTCGTTGTGTGTTTCAAATATCTTTATTGAGCCACAGAAAATTATCAATGCTGTGTATGTTGAATAAATAACACAGCTATAGCTTAAGTTATAGGATAGTATTTTGAGGTTGGAGTTCAAAAAAAGTATTAAAAAAAAGAACATTTAAAGAGAAAGCAAAACATGTTCAAAATAAATAATGAAATGAAATGAAAATTGACAAAGATAAAACATATAAGTAGAAAAAAAACAGTAGAAACCTAAAAATAACATTTAAATTAAAATTACAAACATAACTCACTGTCACTATCATGACTTATATATATCGTTTATCATAAATTGATACGAACAGATCAAACAGATAATTCCTTATAAAGCGTTTTGTCATTTCGATGGATTTTATAATCACTGAGCTATTCATTCCACACCATGAGATAGTGGGGTGTTATTTAAAGCTACTTCTTTGTGTCTGCTTATGGGACTTGATATTGATCCTCATGTTGTTTGATGATGATCCCTGAGGCAGGTTACCTGGAAACAGCACACCTCGGGTACTTCACTGCAGACACTTCACACACACATCCTGCTGCTTTTGTCTTTGCAAAAGCCAGAATACATGAATATGATCTGCATTCGTTTATCAGGGTGTGTTTGCATCGTGCCTCTGCATTTTATCACTCTGAACATATCTACAACTGAATCAAAAATGATATTGAATGAACTGTGTCCAATGGATTTTAGGAAGCATGTCACATGTCAACAGATCAGTGTCAGCGAGGCAAAATCAGATAAACTATAAGTAGAAATCAACATCATTTAATTATTGAGATAGAGGAAGTGCATCCCATCAGGCAGAATCAAAAGCTTTGTGTTAATATACAAGTTTGTTACAGAGACGTAAACATTTCGTGTTTTTTCCTGCTTTAACTGAGTTTTTACATAATAGCTTTGTTTGTTTTGCTATCAAAGTAGTTTTATTATTATCTTCACATATACTAAACATAAGAGACTACTTTACTATTATTGTATATTAAAATAATATACAATATAATCAGCAAAAGTTTAAAAGACTGATGTGGGTTGCCTGATGAAATTAATAACTGTACAATACATTAAAAAAGTAACATTTAGACTCAATTTGACTGTTTCTGCTTTCTGTGGTTATTGGTTCATGCATTTAGATAGATAGATACTTTGTTATTGTCTATGAATCAGTTACCTGTCGCCGTGGAGTTTCCAACATGTTCTGTTCTCTGAGGCTCTCCGAGCTGCTCGGCATCATGGGACAGATCCGCCTGAGTTTCAGCTTCCTCTACAGTCTCCAGCACATCTGTACAGTCAGTAAGGACCAGATTATCACATTGAAATTATGGACAGATCAGGCCATTGTGTGTAATATTTGTTACTGAGAAATCATCCATATTTCCAACTGTCAGCCACTGAATCTGAAATGTATTTCTGTTGAATTATCTATCAATCTAAACTCACCTGTAGTCTGTCTAAACTCACCTAAACTGGACTCACCTGTAGTCTATTTACATTTGATATAATTAGATTAAGTGAAACTAAACTAAACTCACATGTAGTCTAATTAAACTCACCTGGCGTCGTCCTGTCTTCCTGCTCCTCCTCTCCTCTCCTCCCCGGCTCTCTGTCGTCCTCTGCCGGCTGCTCTACAGTAATTCCTCCCGGTTCAACATTTGTGTCCGTTTCTTCCTCCTCTTCTTCATCTTCTTTCACCTCCTGCTCTTCATTTTCTCTCCTCTCCGACATGACAGCTTTAGCTAACCGACCGGCTAATGCAAGGTTAGCTTGTTAGCTTTCTCAATTCAAGTCAACTAAAGTCAACAAAACGAGCTGTAAATCCTCCAAAACGCAGAGCCAGTGTTAACTTTCGGTGACACCGTTTAGAAACCACTGTCCACTGTCACTCGTTTAAACGTCTTCTTGTTTTATTCTACTTTTTTAAATGAGTTTTTGAGTTAGTTTAGCCAAGCGGAGCTAACGCCGTCTTTCTAATGTTAGCTTGGTTCCCAGGCAACGCCAGAGTTTACACGTTTCCATAGCAACAATACAACGCCACTGTCCGTTTCTAGAAATGTTAGCTTTTTGTTTATTTTATTTACGGATGATTTGATTAAAATATCTGATAGTAAGAAGACAAAGAATACAATCATATAAATGTGATTCATCTGAACTTTTCTGTTTAGTTTTAAATAATAATACGATAATAACCATATTAAGCTGCATTCAATGACTTCAGTCTGAAACCCTTTGACTACTTGCACCCATAGACTGTATATATAAAGCTTGCACCTTACTAGACGACATAGATATGCTCCGAGTGGGAACAGAAAACTGCTTTTACTGTAAATAATTGAACTTTAAATGTGTTTAACCTGTATAATAACACAAGGCTTTCTTATATTGTTCAACTATTGCACTAGTATCCTACATGTTTGTTATTGCAATATGTTGTAGTCATTTGTCCTACGTCTTGTTGTGACTGTTATTTGTACCAAATGTTTGCAATTATATTCTTTTATGAACTCTACTGCACTACTGTAGATATCAGACAATAAAACCTTTCTTATCTTATCTATTTATGTCCAAATGAATGCCAAAGATACAATTATATGATAACACATGTAGGATATCTTGGCCTCACAAAATAAATCTTTATTTAATTACATTAAGTATGTTTGTTTAGTAATTCATGCTGTAGCTAATGACTGATAAGAGTATCATATGCTGTGTCTGGGATCGTTATAATATTTCACAATGGACATTTGGCACATTTAAATCCTTGTATCTCTTTTTTCTCAAGGACTTGAATTACAACATCCAGTTAAACTGGATTTGTAAAGAATTTGCATGTTGGTGGAAGATGTTACCAGGTTAGGAAGGAGACATATATTCTGAAATGAAAGAAAAAACACTCCAAACTAAACAATTATTCACTGTTAGGCCACCAAAGACAGACAAAATCTTGAACTTAGTCATCTTGCAGTAGCAAAACTAGTAGTGGCAGATCATTAGCAGAAGGATGAAGTCATGTAACAATCAAACTACATGTAAATATACCAGTAGAATGCGTAAAACAAGCATAATTAGTAGGCATACCATTGCAAGTATTGGAAGCAGTTAGTAGTATTTAGTATTTATGGATACAGAGGCTCGTACCCATTCTCTTTTAACAACTTCTAATACATGCTCAAAGAGTGAGGATGAGCAGCGGTCTTATTTTAGTGTTTTTACAGCCTGCTCTCCCCACAGGGACAGTATGGGAGCTTTATGATGAGCTGCAGTGCTGCTATTTCAGTCTGAGAGCCAGAGGAGGCGACATGGTGGCCCCTGCAAAGCTGCTCTAATCTGCAGCCGGACCCATGATGGCTCCCCAGAGATCACAGAGCCTGGGGCCCCCGGTGTAAAACACACAGGTACTCATCCATCCAGGGGGGGTCTGGTTATCCTGTTAGCACTCTCTCAGGATCCGTAACACACACACTGGGACATGAGCAGTAGAAACATCCGGACAGTATTTTGATCCGGGATCTGGGAGGGAATGTGGTGCAACGTGTTACCAAACAACACGGAAATATTATCACGTAGGTGCAAAGCTATCAGAAAACAGCGTCAACAAGGATCCTAATAACATACTATTGAACGTACAGGGTGGATATGATAGGATAAATATGATGATTGGTTTGAAAATAACATTGTTTGATATTTAGAAGTATTGCTTTTTGCATTACTGTTTATTTGAAACACTTTACAAAATAAGAATCAGAATTTGCAGAGTAGTTATTTACATACAGGGAGTTATCGTCGGTGTATAATGGTTCATAGATAAACACAAAAAGAGTAATTAGAATTAACAGAAAGAGCATAAATAGAAAAAATATTTAAATAGTATTTAAAAAAGGATAATACAAATATAATAAAATCATAAAATGTGCAAAAGAAACTAAAATGTATATACAATGTAGAATACGCATTTGATAAAAACACAATATGACAAATGACTGTGATTAAATAATTTCAATTTATCTGAATAAAAGTGGAAGAGCTGTGCTGTTTTAGAATTGTGCTTAACTATCTTTCTTTAAATGTACTTTAATTGTTTGTGGATATTGTATCACTCTTGGTTGTTAGATCACATGTGTCAAACTCAAGGCCCGGGGGCCAATCAGGCCCTTGGTGGATTTAATTTCGGCCCGCAGGATAATTTCTAATTACTATTAGATCTGGCCCTCCGGTATATTGCACGCACACCTTCACTCAACCCTGAGGGTCTCCTCAGCTCAGAGCCTGACCCCAAACATTGATGACCTTGCACCCAAGATGAGATGCCAAGTATCTGGCTTGAACTAGCATCACAGAGCAGCACACTGAGTTTACATGGATGTTTCCTTCTGCACTTTCTTTCTTGAGACAACAGGGCATGTTTGGTTTGTTCTTTGAGGGAAATAGTTTTGTTGAAGCTGTTGTTGGCCTGTGGGAAAATGTAATCATAAGAAATGACTCTGGAAAAGTTGCAGATAGAGCCATAAGAAATGAATGCATCTGATTATTTAATGTTTAATGTTGTTTTTATAGGCAATAATTTAAGCTTTGTTAGTTCCAGGTTTAGTATGTGCAATAAGTTCATTTCAATAAGTTCTGCAATAAACATTGAACCAGTCCGGCCCTCGACTAGTACCCATTTTTAAATTTTGGCCCACTGTGTATTTGAGTTGGACACCCCTGCCTTAGAGTTTACTCAATTACTCTAGTATATTTTATTGTACTCTATACTTTGAGTCCACTACAGAAACATATATTGTCTTTTTACTCACAGATACAAACTATAAACAAGCACAATATGTAAATGTATATTTTATAAATAATACAATTAGGGGAAAGCAAATTAGAAACAACTTGAAAATGAAATGTAACTTAAAGTCAAGAAAACCATGAAAACAACCAGATAACAAACAAACCATAGCATTGTAAATCACAAATAGAAAAACAACAGTTCCCTCATAAAAGCAAATTTCAGAAAGAGACATTTCATGAGACATCCATCATCTCACATGCTCAACAAAGCAGCGAAGGAAAAAATAGACCCGAATGATGCTGTCTTCCACAAAACAAAATAGATGGTGATGTGGAGTCCGCCGCGTAAGCCCGGAGGATTGTGGGATCTTGAATTTGGGATTCCCGCCGAACGCGATAAAGTCCCGGATTAGCTCACACAATGGCGCTCGTCAGCGGGCTATATTTAACACCAGGTGTCGAACACACACACACACACACCCTCACTGTGTTCCCCCTGCTGTTTTCAAAGCATCAGGTCACAAATATAAAACGACCGTGTGTCGTTAGAGAGCGAGCCGAGGGAGAGCCGCTAACAAACCTCTCAGGTGAGACATGCTGGGTTCATCTGCAGAAATGTACTTGTTTTGGATTTTAAATTAATACAAATTTGAGGTGTGAAGAATTTGTAAGCAGGGAATCTTGCAAAAACCTGGAAAGCTGCATTATTTTATTAATTTTTATTTGCATTTTCTGTGTTTTTTTATCTAGCGTTTGTCAGGGTTGAGCGAAGCAGGCAGAACCCAAATGCAGGTTTAACAGAAAATACCTTTATTTCAAGGCTACAAGTAACATACAGAGCAGAACTCTCTCCCCCGTGAACACAGTCAACAACAACAACAACAAGGATCTCACAAAGACTAACAGAAAAAGCAGAACCTAAATGCACACAGGACTAATCAAACAAACACAGGTGAGGTGAACACAATCAGGTAATCAGGAGGGAACACAGAGACAGGGGTTGAACACTTTTCAAACTAAAACAGGAAACCAAAAAAACAGATCTACACAGGACACAAATAAAACACAGACAGATCGTGACAGCGTTAGCATGAATTCATCTGCAGAAAAGCGCTGGTTTGGGATTTAAAACACATTTGTAGCCAGATGTTTGTGTCAGATTTAGGATTGTGCTTCTGTTGAGTAGAGGTGTGAAGAAGTTGTTAGAAAGGAACTTTTTTAATATTGTTAAAACACCTGCTGGTCTGCATTCTCTGCCGCATGTTTTACTGTCATTGTTGGTGTTTTTTTTATCTAGCGTTAGAATAAATGAATGTGCAGAAATGTGCCGGTGTCAGGTTTCAAGATTTTGTCAGATTTAGTATTTTTATTTTGGATTTGTTCAGAAGGAATCTTATTGTTGTTAAAACACCTGCAGATCTGCAATATGCTGTTTTTTATTTAGCATTAGATTGAATCAATCTGCAGAAATGTGCCGGCAATTGATTTGAAATACAATATACCTCTACTACGCAATTCTTTGTTTTACGCAGCTTTATTTTCTGAGTCTCTTGGAAAGAACTGGGATTCATAATTTGGTAAACAGTAAAAATCTAAACGCCAAAAAGGCTATTTTCTTTACAACAGTTTTATTGGAAACTTTATTCTTCAATTACAGTAGGTTCAATACTTTGCTTGCCTATGTATAACAGTCAGATACATGCATGTCCTGATGTGCTCTGACTGCTCTCTAGCACTATTGCTAACTATTTGAATGAATGAATTGGAGGATTATCAAATTAACACCGTCTCATTTGTCTCTATTTTTAACAGCATTTCCTGGAAAGTTCCTTGGATTAAATTGCAGAACTGTCAAATTAAGCTTTCCCTTTTGTTGTTGTTGACACTGTGCAAAAATTGTTGTTCCATGATCATTATTAAGGGAATGATTTGGTCTTGGATAGTTTTAAGGCAAATCATTTGGTGGGCTGTTTTCTTGGATAGCTGTGTTGCTTTGTATATGTTCCACATAGTAATCCCACTGCATGTAGATCTAGAAAACACATTCAGAAAACCAGGGAATATTGTATTAAAACTGATAAGGCAAAGAATCACCTTGTTTTAGACCAAATATGTTAAAGAGGCCCTGGTGTGCTTTTTGGGGGTTTTCCATTTCCTGTAGTGTTTTATAGTTTTTTTGTGCACATCAATGGTTTGCAGAGGCTGACATCCCCGTGTTCCCTCTGGAGGAATTTGATGTTTATCTCCTCCCTGCAGAGTGATGAACACTAATGAAGAATATGGTGAAGAGGAGCTTAGTGACTACATCCTCCAGCTCAGTATTCAAGACTCCTGCCAGGAGGCCTTTCTGAAATCTGCAGCAAGGTATGAAACACACATCAAGATTTCACCATCCGTCCCAAAAAATACATAACAAATTATAATTTGATCAAACCCAGCTGACTTCCCTTTGCATCGTCTGCTCCTCACTGTTAGTTTAGAAGCACCGACGGATGAGAATCTGAGAGTCCTGGCTGCCATCGAGCAAGGTGGGTTAGGGCATCACGGAGGTGGGAAGGAGCGGAGTACAAATACTTCGTTACTGTACCTATTATACCTGTACTTTCTACTTCTTACATTTAGAACACAAATACCTGTACTTTCTGCTTCTTACATGTTGAACACAAATACCTGTACTTTCTACTTCTTACATGTTGAACACAAATACCTGTACTTTCTACTTCTCACATGTTGAACTCAAATACCTGTACTTTCTACTTCTTACATGTTGAACACAAATACCTGTACTTTCTACTTCTCACATGTTGAACTCAAATACCTGTACTTTCTACTTCTTACATGTTGAACCCAAATACCTGTACTTTCTACTTCTTACATGTTGAACCCAAATACCTGTACTTTCTACTTGTTACATTTCCCAAACAGGCTGGTTCCTTTAGTTTGAATGTGTGTTTGGTGGCGTGATCATTATTATTTAGAGTCATTGCGTGCCTATTGATTTGAACACGATCCGTGTATCCATCATTTCCTGGTCTTCTCTAAAGAAGAGGGACCAATGAAAACGTTGTCATGTTGCCGTTGTTCAGCATGGAAACATTCATTAGCTAACAATGACATTATTGTTCTATTAATATAAAGGGAGGTCAGGTACTCTTTAAAACAGCTGCTCGTTATGGGTACTTTTTACTGAAGTACATTTCAAAGCCTCTTTACTTTGACTTGAGTAAAGAAGTTTAGTCAGTACTTCTACTTTACCAGAGTATTTTTAAACACGAGTATCTGTACTTCTACTTGAGTAAAGGATGTGTGTTATTTTGCCATCTCTAAGGAAACACAGGGAGATACCTCCAGCGTTACACACTGTTGTGTTTGGTCCGCTGGTCACAGGGCGAGCAGCTGTAGGGAGGACTGCCAGGCATCAGGAGGCTGGCAGGGCGACAACATAACTGTAACTGAGAGAGGGAGATAAATAAACAGAGAGGGAGATAAATAAACAGAGAGGGAGAGAGGAAAGGTGGAAAAGCATCTGTTGATTAGAAAACAGGAAATGTACACAGTAGTCTCACAGTCTCCTGAGAGACTACTGTGAATTTAGGCCGTGTATGTTGACTAAAATCACACGGCTGCCCTCACTGGAAGTGACGATAGCTCCTATTAGCTAACGAGCAAATCATTACAGAGTCAGAATCAGAATCAGAATACCTTTATTCGTCCCACAGAGGGGGAATGTGCATTTGTTACAGCAAGAAAAGAGCCAAAGACAGCTTAATATTACCAAGAAGCATGCATTAAAAAATATTGAAGATAAAAAATGTAAAAGAAAATGAACACAATTTACAAAATACACATCCCGTAACAGAGTGCTAGACCAATGAACTTATGGTGGCTTCTTTTTGACACCAGTATAGTGGTACGTATATTATTAACACATGTATAACTATTATTGATATAGTGCTGTGTTCACCAGAGCAAACACAACCACAGCTGGCTGAGAGTAGGCGGTCGTTGAGTGTGGGAATTATCGGAGGATGTATATAGAGAACTTTTTTAAACCACTGTGTTTTGTTATTTTATTGTATTGTCTTTACTGTTCTTTTAATACATCAGGGATCATGTTGGAAACAAGAGTTCACACTTTGTTATTCCTTGAATTGCTTTGTTTTCTTCTCTATATCCATGTCAGGGACCAAGCAGTAAGGCAACACAGGAGTGGTTTAAATAAACTGGGTTTGCAATTAACAAATTCTACCTGTGCTGTTGCCGTGGTGACCAGGTGAGGTGTTGATGCTCAGAGGAATGCTGAGACACACCTGTGCCTTCAGAGAGTCGGACGCTCGCGGCTGGCTTCCCGTCCATCGAGCCGCGATGCAGCCGGACCCCGAGGTTCTGCACACCGTCCTAAAATGTAGGTACATTTCTTCAGTATATGGGCATTTCATTCAATATCAAAGGGTGGGGAGGTCTTTGGGATTTAGCCTCTGCACATACACAAAAAGCTACACGGCAGGAAGGGGAAAAGCAAAAAAAGGATGAGACAGTGGAGCCTTTTTAATCCATTTGTTTTTATAACAGCCAAAGGGGCTCCTAACTTCATTTTATATGGGACTTGTGGTCATTTTCACATTGAAACTTGTATTTTCAGGTCTTTCTAGGACATTTTGAAACACTTAATGTAAAAAAAACCTACATTTTCTCCTACTGTTTTACTGAATATACCTGTTTGTATGTACTCTCTGTCTAAAACACCTCTTTTAGTTCCTGTCTCTTTATGCCCGCCTGCTGAAAAACCCAAATATGGGATATAGCCAAATCTAAATTGCTTGTCGAATTGCATGTTTAGACAAAAACAGAATGCCTGGGTTATCTTATTTCACAGTGTGTGGGTTGGTAGGCACTCCAAATACCCACAAATATGTGCACAAGCACTGAAGGAAGTGTTTTTTCACATTATAACCCCCTTTTAATACTATCTCTGAATTCTTCTTCTCGGCTGTCAATGATATGGTCAACTGAACTGGAAAATCAGAAATCTAAAAGCAATTTCCTTAAAGCATATTTCTGATCACTTTGGGGAAGCAGAGCAGCAGCGGGATTATCAGAGATTGTTTGCTGGAAACACTGAGACTGAACCAAGCAGTAAATGTGCTGTAATAACTCAAACAAATAGGGGAAGAAGCTCCGTAGAGCCTCAGAGTGTCTCAAGTCTGAAAAGTGACTAACTTTAATTACTATTTTGCAAAAACACCCTCTTTGTATCTCTGTATTCCTCTGAAACATATTTTATTATAACCCAGTTAAGCTGGGACAAGTTCTGTTTAGCAGCTAAATTAATCAGATGCTAAGTGACACATCAATCCAGACAGACTTGGGTGACTTAATATAACCTCCTGACACATTTAACGGGAGGAGATGACATCAATAATTTTTTTTAAACGTTGACGTGAAGTCATGTGATCATAGTTTTCTAATAAGTGGTGCTAATATGTAGAGATTATCCTGCTGAACAAAACGTGTACGTAAGTATCCTAAACGTTTGTTTGCCACTGATATTATTTGCTATAATAATCCAAAATCCAATGGCAAAATCGTATTGACGTTTTGTTTGAAAAATCTCACTCGTCCCCGGCTTGAGCTTCAATCTCAGGATCCATGTATTTGTGATCCTCTCCAGAATGGAAGTAGTCATCACATACAGAGCATCAACTAGTTCCTGAACAGTGTCCTTCACATGCTGATATCCAAGAGAGGGAGTTACACAGTCACAAGATGGAGGAATAGAAAGCAGTATTCAATGTTTACTTCAGATTAGCTCCACGTCAGAAATGATCATGCTTGTCATATGTCTATCTCCATAGAGGCTGAATCATCATGTTAATCACATAGCTATCATATGCCTCAAACAGTCCTGATGCTCTTCTAGGTAATCATACATCCTGTCATGTTCACAGCTACAGTTGGGATACCTTTGTTATCATGTTACTCTCATGTTGGAAGAGGACGTTCACTATTTTCCCAACACGTTTTGTCAAGGAAGTCAGGAGGATGATCATTTCTGGTTCAGCCAACAAAAATCCTCATCACTGCACGACTCTGTTACAGAAGATGAAGCATCAGGTCGCATTAGGGTTGAATGTAAATATAGGGGAGACATAAAACTATGAAATGATGCTGCCTATCTTCATCCAGCACATGTTGACCATTGACGACATCGACCTGTTTGTGTGTGTGTGTCAGTGACAGCTCAGGGGCTCAGCCTTGAGGAGAGGACGGCGGGGGGGGGGGAGACGGCGCTGACTCTGGCAGTGACAGCCGGGCTGGTGCAGAACGTGAAGAACCTTCTGGAGAACGGAGCATCACCTCACAACACCAACACCAAGAACGAGTCCCCGCTGCTGCTGGGTAACATCCATAATGTTATCTGAAAATAATCACATTATAAAACCATTAAAAACGGCATAGGCTGCAGTTAGGTGATCTTGACTGGCGTCCCCCAAGACCCCGATACATTGGAAATCAAAGAAAATCGTTAATCAAAGCACAGAAGAATAATATAAAGTCATTAGGAGCAAATTAACTGACTGGTTGATTGGTTGATTGGTTGATTGATTGAAAACATAGAATAAATATGTGAAAATAACAAAAAGTAGACCTCTGGGGTTTGTTGGTTGGTAAGTCGAGGGACAATTGGGGATCTTTGTTATTGGAAAACATCTTTGCCACCAATGGTGTTAATTAAAAAAGTTGTCCTGAGGGTAGTGCCAGAGTAACGACTATGTTGATGTGAAGAAGGTGCCAGAAAACATTGGAAAAATTGTTCAAAGAGGCTAAAAAGCTCCGTACGATGGAAGTTGGCGATTATTCTCGGCATGTCCCCCAACTTTTGCACTACACAATATCAGGTTCATTGTTACAATTAAAACAATTTTATAAATTCAGCTATAAAGAAAGTAATCCCAGTCTTGCTAAACCTTAAAAACACACATTTCTATATTTAGTTTAGCTTATTTGTTTGTAGTGTCGTGGACAGTCCCCATTGATCGACTGTCAAAGAAATGGGGCAGCTTTAGCCAACATTGCTAATTTCCAGCTGTTGTCCCCAGCCAGATGATAATAGACACCTTTTTAAAATCACAATACATCAACAGCATTAAGTTATTTGGAAATAAAAATGTTCCTTCCTTCACAGCGGTGAAGGCCGCCTCTCTGGAGATCATGCAGCTGCTGGTGGCTCACAACGCCTGGGTGGAGCAGGTGTGCAGGAAGCGATGGACCGCGATGCACGAGGCGGCCAAGGTGGGAAACGTGGACATCCTGATGCTGCTGCTGAGGAACGGAGGCCAGGTCAACCAGAAGGACGTGTCGGGGGGGACGCCGCTCGCCGTGGCTGCAGAGCATTCACACTACCACATCATCGAGATTCTGCTGAACTGTGGTCAGTCTGAAGAGCTTAACGGCAGGTTTAGAGACCGTTCATTCAACATGGGTAGATATGGGAATATTGAAATTAGTACTTGTTAGCATTAGCCAAAACCTTTGATCAGGACTCCAAAGTTGTTAAATACTGATGATTGGGAAGTTCTCACGGTTTCCTATACCCACGCACTAAGGCATCTTTAGTATGTGGTTAAGAAGAACCAGGCTTTAGGATAACTATGTAACAATGTAAACTTATTAATGTCGTTAATGGACGCCCAAAGGAACGGATGTTAATAAAGAAGGAGTTTGCTCAGGGGTGCCAAAAGATGTCAAAGTTGACTTACAGTATCTAATGGAATTAATACCAGTTTCTTAACAAACACCAATGCTACTCAAAGTTATTTATTTTTTCCGCTGAAAACACAATCTTTAACTGAATTAATCCAGTACTACAGTTGCTTTATCCTAACATTGTTGAGCAAGTAAACCTACATTCGTTATGCCACCAAACCAGGGGCGGACTGGCCATCGGGACGTTCGGGACGAATCCCGATGGGCCGGTACTGAAGTGGGCCGATCGGACAATGTGGGCCCCCCCCCCCCATTGACAATTTACTAGCGGTCATTACTGGCGGTACCGAGGTGGGCCGATCGAGAGTCCCGGGCTGATTTGTAGTCCCAGTCCGCCGCTGCACCAAACTGACATTGTAGAAGGACCAAATGCACTGTAGTTTGAAGTGTAGGGCCACTGATTAAGCTACTGTACTTGACGAGTTGGCAGTGAGAATGTTATCGACAGCAATGTTTACACTTGTACAAATGACCTTAACTTCCCCCCCTACACTTCTGGAGACACTGTGTTTCTTTGTACAAAGGTAAAATCTCCTCTTGTTGCAGGTAGCAGCGTGAACGCTCAGGCCTGTAACGGTGAGAGTGTCCTGCTGGACGCGTCCGGATCAGGAAACACCGCCTGCATTCAGCTGCTGCTCGACAACGGAGCCGACCCCAACCTGCCCAGCACCACCGGACACCTGCCGCTCCACAAGGCCGCGTTCAACGGACACTTCGAGTGAGCTTCTTTGTTGGGGAAATACTTTCCTAGGCCCATAACTTTGACCCAGTTTATCAGTTTGTACTGCCCTCGCTGAGTACAGTCCTGCACCCTTGAACTGCTGTGTTTTGTCTCCCTGTTCCTGCCTGTTGGCATCAGCTGATAGAAGTGTTATGGTTTTATCTTGTTATGCAGCATGTTGATTCTTCTCTCAGAACTAGCTAAATACATGGGTCTGGGGTAGAGATCTTCAGAATTGGTTTGGCAGCAGCTGAGTCACCTCGTGGCTGCAGCACATGTCTTGTGAATTCTCCGGCCGAAGCTCCAAATAAACCATCAGTGTTTGCCATCAAAGTTCCTGCTCTCTCCGAGTCTCTTTGAGTCTCGTCTCCATTGCTTCAGAAGTTTCCATCACATTCTCCTGAAGCAGCTTCAAGTGGACGCCAGTGAGAGTTGATCACAGCAGAACATTTAACTGCTTGTGTTTTCCCCACAGTGCTCTGAAGATGCTGATTCCTCTGACCACCAAGAAGGCGATCAAAGCAGCGGGTCAGAGTCCGGTCCACTCGGCGTCAGAGGGAGGTCAGAGCCGCTGCCTGAAGCACCTGCTGGCCTGTGGCTTCGACGTGAACTACCGCATGAACGCCAGAAACTCAGAGAACTACAGCGACATGAGGAGGAGCGCCTTGTACTTCGCCGTCTCAAACGGGGACGTGGAGTGCTCTAAAATCCTGCTGGCGGCCGGAGCGAAGACGGACCTGGACCCTCTGTGCTGCCTCCTGGTGGCGGTCAGGTCGGGGCGCTACGACATCGTGAAGCTGCTGCTGGCGGCTAAAGCGGACGTGAACTGTTACTTCACGGTGCTGAACGACACGGTGTTTCCCACAGCGCTGCAGTACTGCCTGAAGGACGAGGTGATGATGAGGCTGCTGCTCAACAACGGATACAAGGTGGAGCGCTGCTTTCACTGCCACCATGATGACGCTTTCCGTGAAGCCAATGAAGGGGAGGGGAAGATTCCAGTAAGTGACATCAGCTAGGTTAGAAAATTAACCTACGTAGCTTATTTTACTTACGTCATTTGGTTAGCCTTCTTTTCAGATACGTAATTTAAAGGGGACCTATCATGCAAAATGCACTTTTGTACGTCTTTTCTACATGAATATGTGTCCCCGGTGTTCCAGGGAACTCACCAAGTGTCAGAAAACACAACCCTCTCTATTTTCCTCCATACCCAAATCTCTAAAAAAGGGGCTGCAACGGATCTGATAAAAACTGATCCAGATTTGAACACTGTCCTGACGTCAGGACGGTGGCGCTACGGCTATTGGGCCAACTCCACCAATCAGGAGGAGACAGCCACGGCCATTGCCGTTCGAAAGCGCTGGAGACGCTGTAGTACATATGCCAGGCCAGTAGATGGTGCTGTTCTCACTGAATCTGCCCTTGCAAAAACAGAGCTAAAAAATGTCAAATTGAGCAAAATGAGGCATGGCTAAAATGCATGATCTGTTTGGTATTTTGAAAAAAAAAAAGTATAAATATGCCTTATACAGGTATGGTCCTACACTATATTATTCAAATATAGCATGATAGGTCCACTTTAAAGTACGCAACAAGGTAACTATTTTAACCCAAATGACAATATTGAATGAATAATGAAAACTTTGCCAATAATCCAAGAGAAAATGTTGCTCTAAACATAATTGATAATGCAGTTTTGTTGTATGGAAACGTAACTTCTGGGAGGGGAAGATTCCAGTAAGTGACATCAGCTAAGTTAGAAAAAGGGGGGGAAAACTGGAAAGAGTTGCACATTTATATATAATTTTAAGAGTGTTTACTTCTAGAGAAGACATTATTGACCTTGTGATTGTCCGTCCTCTCTGCAGTTCTGTGAGTTCATGAGCCTCTGCTGCGTCATGCATCTGTCCGGCACGGTGGTCCGGACTCTGCTCGACTACGTCAACCGCGTCCAGATCTGCTCCAAACTCAGACTGCTCCTGAAGAAACAGAGAGAGTGGCCCGACATCTGCGACATCCTCAGTGAGTTCATTCAAGATTATTATCTGGCTGGAGGCAAGGTGCAAAACCTTACCCGAGATAAAGACTGTCATCAATAACAAGAAATATCACTTTAAACAAGGCCCTTTAATTGTTTTGGGGGTTTCCCTCTCCGTTGATGTGTTCTAGGTTGTAGTGCATGTAAATGGTCTGCAAAGGCTAAAATCCCTGTGTTTCCTGGGATTTCCTCTCCCACATATCCCCCCCTCCCCCTGCCTGAAACGCCTCCATCGGACTCCTTTGTTTACTTATAGTAACATCATCATGTAACTCTTTCGCTTCTATTATTACTATTACTCCAACTCATCGTACGTGATAGGCAAGGGGCGGGACATCGCTAAGTGGTTGACCAATCACAACAGAGCCAGCCAGCTAACCAATCAGAGAAGACGGGGCTCTGGTTTCAGACAGAGGGTGAAAAGAGGCAGTATGAGAAAAAGAGCTTTCTGAACATTAAAGCATGGAGACATGTTCCAGAAGAGACATTGAATACTCATGTGAACCTGAACATGAGCTGAATATGGCCCCTTTATGTGTGGTCTCTTTCCTGTGTTTAATCCTCTCAGTTCTGTGTTTTATGGAAGAATGAACTAATAAAGTAAAACCCATTCTTTTTTACCTTGCCCTCCAGACAGCCCTCGCTCCCTGCGGCACCTCTGCAGACTGGAGATCCGGAGGCGTCTGACCCTGAAGAGACTCAACAAACCTGAAGTCATGGACTCGCACGTTTTCCCCCCCAGACTGAAACACTTCATACTGTACCAGGAGCTCGACCTCTACAGCCAGGACCTCGAACGCATCATATGAACACAATATGGATTTCCTCTGCTAGTTTCCTGCATATTTTAAAAGGACGTTTCTGTTTTTTAAGCTTTGTTATCTCTGGTTTTTATAAGCACAATTTTTTAAAGAACTTTATTTTTTTGCTCCATCAAGGAAGTGAGTTAAAAAATACTGGTTTGATTTTCATGTACATTTATAGAAGGGTGTAGCATGGGACAAAGAAGAACCCATAACATTTTGGAGTGGATTCAAATCACATGATTTTTGAGGTGAAAAGCTGGAGTAAGGCTATAAAGAAACTACAGCACGGTCACATGACTTCACGTCACCACCGCTAAGCTAAAGGTGGCTAATGTTGGGCTATAAAGGAACTACAGCACGGTCACATGACTTCACGTCACCACCGCTAAGCTAAAGTCGGCTAATGTTGGGCTATAAAGAAACTACAGCACGGTCACATGACTTCACGTCACCACCGCTAAGCTAAAGGAGGCTAATGTTGGGCTATAAAGGAACTACAGCGCGGTCACATGACTTCACATCACCACCGCTAAGCTAAAGGTGGCTAATGTTGGGCTATAAAGAAACTACAGCACGGTCACATGACTTCACATCACCACCGCTAAGCTAAAGGCGGCTAATGTTGGGCTATTTAGGAACTACAGCGCGGTCACATGACTTCACGTCACCACCGCTAAGCTAAAGGCGGCTAATGTTGGGCTATTTAGGAACTACAGCGCGGTCACATGACTTCACATCACCACCGCTAAGCTAAAGGTGGCTAATGTTGGGCTATAAAGAAACTACAGCACGGTCACATGACTTCACATCACCACCGCTAAGCTAAAGGCGGCTAATGTTGGGCTATTTAGGAACTACAGCGCGGTCACATGACTTCACATCACCACCGCTAAGCTAAAGGCGGCTAATGTTGGGCTATTTAGGAACTACAGCGCGGTCACATGACTTCACGTCACCACCGCTAAGCTAAAGGCGGCTAATGTTGGGCTATAAAGAAACTACAGCACGGTCACATGACTTCACGTCACCACCGCTAAGCTAAAGGCGGCTAATGTTGGGCAATAAAGGAACTACAGCACGGTCACATGACCTCACGTCACCACCGCTAAGCTAAAGGCGGCTAATGTTGGGCAATAAAGGAACTACAGCACGGTCACATGACTTCACGTCACCACCGCTAAGCTAAAGGCGGCTAATGTTGGGCTATTTAGGAACTACAGCGCGGTCACATGACTTCACATCACCACCGCTAAGCTAAAGGTGGCTAATGTTGGGCTATAAAGGAACTACAGCACGGTCACATGACTTCACGTCACCACCGCTAAGCTAAAAGCAGCTCATGTTGGGCTATAAAGGAACTGCAGCACGGTCACATGACTTCATGTCAACATTTTAATATTGGTGTTTCAGAAAACTGTTCTTTTGCTGCTACATTGTGATTAAAATTATAAAATATACAAGATCTTGCTTTATGTGTTGAGGCCAGGAAAACCTTTATATTTCCCTCTTTTGGCAGTATGTTTTGGAGCTTAAATAATTGGTAGTTTAGACATGAAAAAAAGTGCAAAAAAAGTACTTTAAAATGCTAATCAAAGAGGTCAAAGGTCAGCCGCAGCTGGAGATCAGGTTAAGAGTAATTTCCCTCTTGAAGCCTCTTCAATACTTCAGCAGGTTGTCATCGACTTGTTTTTTAATGGTGTTTTGAGCACACGGCGGATCATAATGACACAATAAATATTCATACAACAGACCACTTCATTATTGTTTGTCATTAGCTGTGGAAAATGTGCAGAGCGACATTACACTCCATTAGGTGCTGCTGAACGGCCTGCATGTTAAATACACTGGAACAGGTGACACCTATAAATAGTGTTGTGGAGTGTGTGTGTGTGTGCGTGTGCGTGTGCCTGTGCGTGTGCGTGTGCGTGTGTGTGTGTGTGTGTGTGTGTGTGGACTTCGGCCATGACAGAAACACTGTGCTGCTGCTGCTGCTGCTTCGTCCTTTGACTCGAACACTGACACATTTATCAGGTGAGACTGATTCAGTGCAGTTTTTGTCACGTTACAGGTGTGTTTTGCAAGTTTTCTTCTACAGAATGATGTTAAATTAATAACATTGTGTACTTACTGTGGTTTGTTGAGCAACACTTATTATATCTGATTAGGTCAGGGGTCAAAATCCTCTGAAAATAGAGCCGATATCAAATACATTAAGAGTCCTTGAAAGAAAAAGCAGGTTAATGTAAATGTGATTTTGGAGTCTGAATGAATGAACACAACTCACTGAGACATGAGAGCTGTGGCCTAGATCCAAACTAAAAGCTAAAGTGCCGTCAGATCAGCATTCAGAACAGCAATACTATATTTAAGCAATAGCTCACGACAGGCCGTGGTATATGGCCATTATATCACCGTTAAGGGGCGTGGTTCGGCCCGACCCTCATATTCATTCACCCACAACATTTGTAGTTTATCCATTGGCAGAAATCAGTGTATCTGCTTGTACTGTTCGAAATCATGTGAAGTGTGTGTGTGTGTGTGTGTGTGTGTGTGTGTGTGTGTGTGTGTGTGTGTGTGTGTGTGTGTGTGTGTGTGTGTGTGTGTGTGTGTGTGTGTGTGTGTGTGTGTGTGTGTGTGTGTGTGTGTGTTGTCAGTAGGATGGATGCAGCTGAGGACCTTGATGAAGACGATCTTATGCACCACGATGTTCAGATGAGCATCCAGGAGTCGGTTCAGAGACCAGAGAGGTGCAGCAACATGAAACAACTTCACTAGGAATATCAAATTCAACATGTGTTTTAATATTTCTAAATATTTACAGCCGTATTTCTGTTTTAACATCTAGAAGTGAGGCTATGAAGCTTGTGGGGGCCATCAAACAAGGTAAAGAGTCAAACCTGGCTGTGGTTAGCAATCAAAACTGGTTTTAAAATAACTTCAATAAATGTTTTGTCAGTACAAGAGATGATGACGTCTTGAGTCCTTGGTCAAAAAGACTGGATGTTAGTCGACCCAGAAAATATACAAATACAAAAAAGAAGTTTAAAATTATGCTTTCTCAGAATCTGTAAAGCGTAAAAACCAAAACACCAAGGGGGTGATATCTTTTGACTAAGAATCAGAAACAGGTTTATTACAACGTTTGTTTTCCATGAAAGGAATTAGTATACTGTAGCTGGTTCTTCCTTGGGTCATTGCATTGCAAAGTTAACAAAAGTAAAAAACTAAAATGCGGATCCTGTTTAACATTTAACGGGTTCCTTGGCCAATGCTGAACAATTTCACAAAGTTTCATGAGAATTGGCCTGGTAGTTTTCCAGTAATGCTGCAGACTAACACCGAAACAATAACCACTGGTCAGAGAGGGCAGAAGTACACACATCCATTACTCAAGTAGAAGTACAGATACTCGTGTTTAAAAATACTCTGGTGAAAGTAGAAGTACTGACTAAACTTCTTTACTCAAGTCAAAGTAAAGAGGGCTTTGAAATGTACTTCAGTAAAAAGTACCCATAACTAGCAGCTGTTTTAAAGAGTACCTGACCTCCCTTTATATTAATAGAACAATAATGTCATTGTTAGCTAATGAATGTTTCCATGCTGAACAACGGCAACATGACAACGTTTTCATTGGTCCCTCTTCTTTAGAGAAGACCAGGAAATGATGGATACACGGATCGTGTTCAAATCAATAGGCACGCAATGACTCTAAATAATAATGATCACGCCACCAAACACACATTCAAACTAAAGGAACCAGCCTGTTTGGGAAATGTAAGAAGTAGAAAGTACAGGTATTTGGGTTCAACATGTAAGAAGTAGAAAGTACAGGTATTTGGGTTCAACATGTAAGAAGTAGAAAGTACAGGTATTTGGGTTCAACATGTAAGAAGTAGAAAGTACAGGTATTTGTGTTCAACATGTAAGAAGTAGAAAGTACAGGTATTTGGGTTCAACATGTAAGAAGTAGAAAGTACAGGTATTTGGGTTCAACATGTGAGAAGTAGAAAGTACAGGTATTTGTGTTCAAAATGTAAGAAGTAGAAAGTACAGGTATTTGGGTTCAACATGTAAGAAGTAGAAAGTACAGGTATTTGTGTTCAACATGTAAGAAGTAGAAAGTACAGGTATTTGTGTTCAAAATGTAAGAAGTAGAAAGTACAGGTATTTGGGTTCAACATGTAAGAAGTAGAAAGTACAGGTATTTGAGTT